>NC_092178.1:34909765-35030339 GCF_045791955.1 Oncorhynchus clarkii lewisi | reverse complement strand
ACAGCTTTGGAAGGAAAACAGTCTGACGTTTCCAAAACTGCAAGGATATTATCTGTGAGTGCCACAGAACTCATGCTACAGGCGAAACCAAGATGAAACTTCAAACAGGAAATTAGCAGAATTTCTGAGGCTCTGTTTTCCATTGTCTCCTTATATGGCTGTGAATGCACCAGGAACGAGCCTGCCCTTTCTGTCGTTTCTTCAAGATGTCTGCAGCATTGTGACGTATTTGTAGGCATATCATTGGACGATTGGCCATAAGAGACTACATTTTCCAGGGGTCCGCCCGGTGTCCTTTGTCTAAATTGGTGCGTAATCTTCAGCTGCTGGCATTTTCTCCTGGGATTCAGAACAGAAAGCACACTTCCACGAACGATATATCATCGAAGAGATATGTGAAAAACACCTTGAGGATTGGTTCTAAACAACGTTTGCCATGTTTCAGTCGATATTATGGAGTTAAAAACCTGTTAAGGATATGGCAGACATATGCCCCCTTTGGAGAGATTGGGTACCCCTAGTAAACTGAAAAAAAAATCTGTCAAAAATTGCTAATATATGCAAATAAAAATTATTATTGGATAGAAAACACTCTAAAGATTCTAAAACCGTTGGAATTATGTCTGTAAGTATAGCAGAACTCACAGGGCAGGCATTCTTCCAAACTAGTTTTTGTGGCCATGAAAGTTGGAGCAACTTTGACGTCATGGCCCCCACCCTTCCCAACCAGCTATGATTCTGGGGAGACTTTCTATCTCTTCCGCTAGATGTCCTCTTTTAGTAGAGCTTTGAATCGTTCAAATCCCGCGAGAATTGACCCTATGGGAGTGAAATTAGTGCGTGCCAGGAGAGAATGGGCTGTGCGTTAGGGCGCGAATTGGTCCCAGCCATTCCTTTGTTCCAGCACTCAAGAGAAGGGCAGACGATGGCCGATTGAATTGAAGTTTGTTTTGCGTGTCTAAAACATCATAAAGCTTGCTTCTGCACTTAGTTTGACCTGTTTAGTCGACATATAATATGTAATTTTGAAGTTTTGATGCGCAACTTTTCCGGACCAGAGGACGTTTTGGGTGCATTTCAGCTGATGTTATTAGCAGTAGCTAATACAAAGACGCAAGACTTGAAACCAAACGATGTATTGGGTAAGTATGAAGCCTTCCAGAACATTCTGAACGAAGACCATCGAAGGTAAGGGAATATTTATGCTTAAATCTGTGTTTCTGTTGACTCCAACATTACGTAGAAATGTAGCTTGGAACTGAGCGCCGTCTCAGCATATTGAATAGTGTGCGATTTCTGTAACGTTAAAAATAAATCTAACAAAGCGGTTGCATAAAGAAGCAGTGTATCTTTCTAACTATATGTAGAACATGTATATTTAGTCAAAGTTTATGATGTCTATTTACGTTATCTTGCCGCGCTACCTAGATTTCCTGCGGGCATTTTTGAGTAATTTCTGAACGTGAACTCACTGTAAATGGACATTTATGGATATAAATGGCATATTATTGAAAAATATATATATGTACTGTGTACATGTCATATTACTGTCATCTGATGAAGATTTTCAAAAGGTTAGTGAGCGATTTATTTTTTAATCCTGCGTTTGTTGATTGCATGTTTTGGCTATTCAAATGAGCTGTGTCTGGTGGTGGTTTTACATATATATGTGCTATGTTTTCGCCGTAAAACATTTTAGAAATCTGACTTGCTGGCTAGATGAACAAGGTGTTTATCTTTCATTTGAGCTATTGGACTTGTTAATGTTAAATATTTTTAAGAATATTTTTGCGTTCCATGCGCCACCGTTTCAGCTGAACGTGGGAGGGTTGATTCCCAATTGGGAACCAATATCGTAGACAGGTTAATTTGGAAAAAAGTTTGGCGTTTTGATGACTGGATTTTCGTTTTTTTTTTGGTAGCCAAACGTGACGCACCAAACGGAGCGATTTCTCCTAAACAAATAATCTTTCAGGAAAAACTGAACATTTGCTATCTAACAGAGTCTCCTCATTGAAAACATCTGACAGTGTTGTTAACAAAAGGCTAAGCTTGAGAGCTAGCATATTTATTTCATTTAATTTGCGATTTTCATGAATAGTTAACGTTGCGTTATGGTAATGAGCTTGAGGCTGTATTCACGATCCCGGATCCGGGATGGCTAAGTGCTAGAGGTTAATGTGTGGAGGTTAAATATTTCTAAGAATATTTTTGCATTCCCTGCGCCACCGTTTCAGCTGAACGGAGGGGAACGCCTCGCCTCAACAGGTTTTAAGGGCAAAACTTAATCGTGAGTGAGCACACACCTGTCTCATGAGTCTGAATCAATAGATTGCATCCAGTGAACAATAATTTGTTTAATGACAACCAGTGTTTCCAACCTTGTACATGTATTTCTGTCCAATGCATTGAATCCCAAAATTGTTCTAAAATATGCTTTAAGTAACCTTTTGTTTTTGAAGTTTTGAATGCTGTGTTCTATATCTTAAATCAAATTAAACATGTGCAATTGTGACATACAGTGCCTTGCGAAAGTATTCGGCCCCCTTGAACTTTGCGACCTTTTGCCACATTTCAGGCTTCAAACATAAAGATATAAAACTTTATGAAGAATCAACAACAAGTGGGACACAATCATGAAGTGGAACGACATATATTGGATATTTCAAAGTTTTTTAACAAATCAAAAACTGAAAAATTGGGCGTGCAAAATTATTCAGCCCCTTTACTTTCAGTGCAGCAAACTCTCTCCAGAAGTTCAGTGAGGATCTCTGAATGATCCACTGTTGACCTAAATGACTAATGATGATAAATACAATCCACCTGTGTGTAATCAAGTCTCCGTATAAATGCACCTGCACTGTGATAGTCTCAGAGGTCCGTTAAAAGCGCAGAGAGCATCATGAAGAACAAGGAACACACCAGGCAGGTCCGAGATACTGTTGTGAAGAAGTTTAAAGCCGGATTTGGATACAAGAAGATTTCCCAAGCTTTAAACATCCCAAGGAGCACTGTGCAAGCGATAATATTGAAGTGGAAGGAGTATCAGACCACTGCAAATCTACCAAGACCTGGCCGTCCCTCTAAACTTTCAGCTCATACAAGGAGAAGACTGATCAGAGATGCAGCCAAGAGGCCCATGATCACTCTGGATGAACTGCAGAGATCTACAGCTGAGGTGGGAGACTCTGTCCATAGGACAACAATCAGTCGTATATTGCACAAATCTGGCCTTTATGGAAGAGTGGCAAGAAGAAAGCCATTTCTTAAAGATATCCATAAAAAGTGTCATTTAAAGTTTGCCACAAGCCATCCCACAAAAGAGAGACACACAAAACATGTGGAAGAAGGTGCTCTGGTCAGGATCTTTTTGGCAACAATGCAAAACGTTATGTTTGGCGTAAAAGCAACACAGCTGAACACACCATCCCCACTGTCAAACATGGTGGTGGCAGCATCATGGTTTGGGCCTGCTTTTCTTCAGCAGGGACAGGGAAGATGGTTAAAATTGATGGGAAGATGGATGGAGCCAAATACAGGACCATTCTGGAAGAAAACCTGATGGAGTCTGCAAAAGACCTGAGACTGGGACGGAGATTTGTCTTCCAACAAGACAATGATCCAAAACATAAAGCAAAATCTACAATGGAATGGTTCAAAAATAAACACATCCAGATGTTAGAATGGCCAAGTCAAAGTCCAGACCTGAATCCAATCGAGAATCTGTGGAAAGAACTGAAAACTGCTGTTCACAAATGCTCTCCATCCAACCTCACTGAGCTCGAGCTGTTTTGCAAGGAGGAATGGGAAAAAAATTCAGTCTCTCGATGTGCAAAACTGATAGAGACATACCCCAAGCGACTTACAGCTGTAATCGCAGCAAAAGGTGGCGCTACAAAGTATTAACTTTACGGGGGCTGAATAATTTTGCACGCCCAATTTTTCAGTTTTTGATTTGTTAAAAAAGTTTAAAATATCCAATAAATGTCGTTCCACTTCATGATTGTGTCCCACTTGTTGTTGATTCTTCACAAAAAAATATAGTTTTATATCTTTATGTTTGAAGCCTGAAATGTGGCAAAAGGTCGCAAAGTTCAAGGGGGCCGAATACTATCGCAAGGCACTGTAAATGTTTTAAATCAGTTGATTAGTATGAAATGTAATTTCCACAGCACTGTCATTATCACAACGCTAAGTCATTACCAAGATTTTGATGTGGTAAATACATGTTTTTGAGTATCATCAAGGCACATATGGACATTTAGACAAGACAATGATGAATACATATAATTAAAATACCTTAGGCACATTTTCTGTCATTTCCTTTTCTACTAAAATAACATATTTTATGACGTAGTGGTAATGACATTTCCACTCAGGTATTTGGGGAAACCGATAAAAATCTTTATATTCTTAAATAGTATATTCTCAGCCACTATTAGATTTTGTTTCCAGACAGGGTGAAGAACATTTTCAGATAGATAAAAAGCAGTTTCAGGAGGTCTCATTTTCAAAAGCAGTTAACATCCAAAAGTGCCCGTATTAGCAAAATCAACAAACTATCTTACGTAACTAGTACGAAACCACTGCTAAAGCTTCCGTTTCACGTGACAATGTAACATTGTTTGGTGGGGCCTACACGGAACTGGTAAACCTATTTCTGGAAAAGAAAATTCTGATAAATTCTAAAGAAATTTCCACAAAAATTCAATGAAAAGCTGACAAACCAAATATGCATAGCAGCCTAGAGGTAGGTAAATGGTGGTTTCGTCCTTGTCTTATCTCTGAAGGTGGTGAGAATGATGAACTGTAGGCTGTGTGTGCACTGCGGAGGCCCGTCAGAGGCTTGACCACTTTGGACAATCAGTTGAAAAATAATCACCAGCCGCTCCTATCCAGTCTTATAAACAACATGAGAAGACACCGGTTCAAAACCACAAGTTTTAAGGCACGTCAGTAGCGGACAAGGCTGCAGCACAGTCCAAGTGCACACACCTGATACATCAGGCAAAAAATAATAATTTTGTTGCCTGTATTGCATATTTTTGGGGCATTAATCCGTGTCACATAGTTTGCAAACAATAAATACATCTATAATTTAGTTAATAAAGCCTCCATACAAACATGGTTTCTTTTTTGCTTTCTTGAGTAAGGCAGCTCCAAAACGCAGGTGTTTCAGGCTAGCTCAGCGCTTTCTGTGGTGGTGGTGGGCAGTTAGCGGAAAATACGGAGCGTAATGGTTGGTAATGTTCTCCAGTTGCGTCGTGATTGGCTCAGTGTTCTGTCGCTATGGGGACACTACGTCACCGCAAAATCTACAGTTGAGCTAACAAAATTCAAGCCCTTTGGGTACTGCCATAGACTTAAATTAGAAGTGCCCATCCATGTGAAGGCTCAAGGTCATTGGCCACAGATAAAATGACGTCAAATCACTTTGTATCTACAGTAGCTTTCAAAATCATAGCTAGCAAGCTAGCAGTCATCATCATGAATCAAGTCCACTGGCAAATCCTTTTCAATCCTTGTCATGTGAAGAGAAATAATGAAGGTAAATTATAGATGAAACGTATCGGTGCTCATTGGACATAAACATTACACAAGTTGGAAATCGCACAGTAAGTGGTTCGGAAGGGATCAGTGGTTATCTGCAAGCTTTGCAAAGCAATCACTAGCCTGCTAATCAGTGGAGTGAATGTGTGGGTCCAAGTCTGGGTTGAAGGGTCTCTTTTCCAAGCTTAAAATGATAAACATTCACTCACAACACACCATGGGCCAGAAAATGTTGAATACATTGGCCACGCTGTCAATACAGCATGACTTCTGCCGCGTTAATAATAACTGGAAACTCGGAACTCGGAAATCTCAGACTTCAATGAGTTCAAGACAACTGGGAACTCTGAAAAGAAACGAGCTCTCACTGGGAAAATACATTTTGAATGGTCATTCAACTCGGAATTGCAAGTCGGGAACTCGGGTCTGTTTCTAATGCTCCTACCTGAAGATCACTCACCTCACCATGATTCAACCTTGTTTTTCTCATAGTTCCCAGTTGTCTTGAAAACACCATAAATCCAGAGAAGGCCAGACTTTAACCTCTCTGATCTACCCATCCCGGATCCGGTATCGTGAATACAGACTCAAGCTCATTACCATTACGCAACGTTAACTATTCATCAAAATCGCAAATGAAATGAAATAAATATGCTAGCTCTCAAGCTTAGCCTTTTGTTAACCTTTTGCTTCGACCAAACCCGGATCCGGGATTCTATTTACAGACCTAAGTTCATTACCATAACGCAACGTTAACTATTCATGAAAATCGCAAATGAAATGAAATAAATATGCCATCTCTCAAGCTTAGCCTTTTGTTAACAACACTGTCATCTCAGATTTTCAAAATATGCTTCTCAACCATAGGAAAACAATCATTTGTGTAAAAGTGGCTAGCTAGCGTAGCATTTAGCGTTAGCGTTAGCGTTAGCATCCAGCACGCAAGATTTCAACAAAAACATAAAAGCCTTCAAATAAAATCATTTACCTTTGAAGAACTTCGGATGTTTTCAATGAGGAGACTCTCAGTTAGATAGCAGATGCTCAGTTTTTCCAAAAAAGATTATTTGTGTATTAGAAATAGCTCCGTTTTGTACATCACATTTGGCTACCAAAAAAAACCCGAAAATTCAGTCCTCAAAACGCGAACTTTTTTCCAAATTAACTCCATAATATCGACTGAAAACATGGCAAACGTTGTTTAGAATCAATCCTCAAGGTGTTTTTCACATATCTCTTCAATGATATATCGTTCGTGGAAGCATGGTTTCTCCCCTCAATCAAAAAAACAGAAAAGCATTCAAATAATAATTTACCTTTGTAGAACTTCAGATGTTTTCAATGAGGAGACTCTGTTAGATAGCAAATGTTCAGTTTTTCCTGAAAGATTATTTGTTTAGGAGAAATCGCTCCGTTTGGTGCGTCACGTTTGGCTACCAAAAAAAAACGAAAATCCAGTCATCAATTACGCCAAACTTTTTTCCAAATTAACTCCATAATATCGACTGAAACATGGCAAACGTTGTTTAGAACCAATCCTCAAGGTGTTTTTCACATATCTCTTCGATGATATATCCTTCGTGAAAGTGTGCGTTTCGTTCTGAATCCCAGGACAAAATGACCGCAACTGGAGATTACGCACGAATTTAGATAAAGGCCACCGGGCGGACCCCTGGAAAATGTAGTCTCTTATGGCCAATCTTCCAATGAGATGCCTACAAATACGTCACAATGCTGCAGACATCTTGAAGAAACCACAGAAAGCACATGGTCGTTCCTGCTGCATTCACAGCCATATGAGGAGACATTTGAAAACAGAGCTTCAGAGATTCTGCTCATTTCCTGTTAGACGTTTCATCTTGGTTTCGCCTGTAGAATGAGTTCTGTGGCACTCACAGATAAAATCTTTGCAGCTTTGGAAACGTTAGACTGTGTTCTTTCCAAAGTTGTCAATTCTATGCATAGTCGAGCATCTTTTCGTGACAAAATATTGCGCTTAAAACGGGCACGTTTTTTTTATCCAATAATGAAATAGCGCCCCTATAGGCTTAACAGGTTAATGACAAAGTTTGATGACAAAATTTGCCCATGAAGGACCGCCACCTTCCTGTTCAAGTGAGCACAGCTCAACAAGGTGAGTCCAAAAATGTCTTATATGCTGCTTCATAAATGATGTAATATGCCAGCGAGATATGTACGGTTCTGACTCGGTGTACAGGGAGAATACTGTAAGAACGGCCCACGTTCTGAATTCTGTCGCTGTATATTTAAAAAGTGCTGAACAAATAGTTAATGACTATATCCGTCCTAGCTAGCTCATTAATGTCTTAATCGAAATTACGGATTGCCTCTTATCCGCTTGTCGTCCCTTTATGCAATAGTTTGTACATCTCAATTGTCAGTAGAAACCACATTTGTTTAAGAAAGTCAGCAATATCAGGTATGTATTTTTATAAAGGCAGTAAATTAGGCTGAATGAACTTTCGCTGCCAGACAAGGCTCACCGACAGAAAGACACATTAATATGAGATAAAGCACCTGATCAAGCGAAACAGCGCCCCTCTGTCTCCGTAAAGTATGCGTAGACCGTGTATCTGAGGCAGTCCGGACAGAAGCAGTATGGCATGCAATACCTTTTCTGTCCAGACAGCATCAGATACATGGGCTACATCTAGTGAGACAGAGGGGCGCTGTTTTGCTCGCTAGTTTCAGCAGAAAGGAAGAGTCAAAGCGAGACGGCTCTCACACTGAAATCTGTCCTGAATAAACTCAATGCGTTTCTATGGGCATTGAGTTTATTCAGGACAGATTTCAGTGTGAGAGCCCTCTCGCTCTCGTGTTCCTTTCTTTGGGACAACTACTCGCATTGTTAGGGTGGAGACATGGGCATCTCATCATTATGTATTGATCTCTGGTTTCAGCCACTTGCGAATTGGAAAGAAAAGTTGGCGGGTGCACGGTGCACTGTGTCATGACATTGGCCTGTGGGTAAGGTTTATGACCCCCCCATAAATACCTTTCTCCCTTCCCTCTCTCTTGACTCTACAGAGGGACTCTTGAATAGCCTTTGTTAAACATAGAGAGTCTGGGAACATCAAACATCAAAAGTGGAGGGAAAGGAACCATATTTTGGTAATAGAACCAGTTGAAAATATGCGTTGGTACTTAATGAATATGATGTCAGTTCGGTTCAGTTGTCATCTGAGACATTATGACTGATGACAGGACGACCTAAACTGTATCTGGGAAAGTCTACACATTAGACTTTCCCAGATACATTATATAGTCTACACATTAGACTTTCCCAGATGCATTACATACCTGTATTCCCTTACATAGTCTACACATTATAGTTATCAGATTCACATGGAATTGTTGTGCAATTCAAATGTTTAAATATAACATTGTTTGTGAAAAGATTCATTGTAATTTTAGCTCCCAAATGAGAGATTTGGGTTTTCATAAGGTTAGGGCTGCTCAATCAGTGGCCCGCCCCTGTGAAGAGACATGGGTTATAAACACACCCTTCTCTCCCTCCACTATATAAGCCCTTGACGAAAATGTTATCTCCTGTTCCGGGTACAATAGGATGACGGTCCGATGTCAGAAGGTTTCAGATAATGACTACAGAATGAAGCCAAACTCAGCGTG
Organism: Oncorhynchus clarkii lewisi; assembly: GCF_045791955.1. NCBI lineage: Eukaryota > Metazoa > Chordata > Actinopteri > Salmoniformes > Salmonidae > Oncorhynchus > Oncorhynchus clarkii. The sequence continues at coordinate 35,021,138 of NC_092178.1, read as the reverse complement.
AGCTTTGGTTGCGAATGATATGAACTTTGAACTCTTATTCGCTACAGAAGTGATACCTCCTAGCCGTTGAGTTAGCAGCGGCCGCTGCAAACGTGGGCTTGGAGAGGACAGACAGAGTATTGGGTCTACCACCCAATGACGACACTACAACGTTTCCCGTTCACCACCAGAGACACTCTTCAAAGGACTCTGTTGGGCAACACGGCCATCCATCTACCACCAACCTATTGAAGTGCAGCTCAGAGTAAATATTTATTGCATTTTCCTTTTCCAAATGGCCGGTAATTTAGAATGCATAGGTTATTGTATTTACGATAGCACAGCTTCTCCCTTTGTTCCTCAGTCTTCCCGCTCTTTCACTCAAACCCAACCCATTTTCCTTTGTGTAACCAGCTGTCATATCTGCTCCGTCCGCTAGGGACATTTTCCTTTATGACATAATTTGTAATCAAGGTATGATTCATTCTGTGTATATGTAATTCTGTGTGATTAGTTAGGTATTTAGTAAATAAATAATTAAACCCAATTTTGTATTGCTGATTCAACTTGTTAGCCAGGGTTTGTGAAGATAACCAAGAATTTACAACTTTCAGATGAGACTGAAATAAGGTGACAATTCATTCATATTGACTGCTATTGATGTAAAATATTACTAGGTCTTTAAGAGTTTATTCGGAAGATAACTGCTCTATAAATATTATTTTATGGTGCCCTGACTTTCTAGTTAATGACATTTACATGATTAGCTAAATCAGGTAATATTAATTACAGAGAAAGGATTTTAACATATCACTTAATCCAGCATAGCCAAAGACACAACAACTGTTTGATTCTGGCTTCCCCTAAAGTAAATTGATGTTTTTCCAAAATTATATAATTTCTCCTGTCCAAATAAAACCATTCAAAATGCTTCACCAGAGAGCATGACATAGCAACAGAGGATCTTAAGCTTTATTTATTTTTTAAATAGCTGATGATTGTATCAAATCACAAGTGCATAGGACTATGCCTATTTGGGAAGCCAGCAATTTGGGCAACGTGCGTGTCAATAGGCCTAGCTGGTTATTGAATTGTAATTTAAGATGTTTAGACAAGAAGAAATGAAGGAGTGTGTGTGGTGAAGATATGGGCATCCTTCTCTGGAGTGCTTGCACTCCGCTCTTCAGAATGTGCTCTGCTGTCTGCTGCCAATTCTTGCACATTCATTGTTTCATGAGAATTGTTTGCCCTTTGATTGTTTATTGTTTTATCAATTCCATATTTCATATGTCATCAGTAGGCCTAGTAAATGTAATTTGGCTACATTAATTTATGTTAATGCATGTATTTCAGTACCTTTCTCATTCTCGGAGAGGAAACGTTGTTTGCAAAGTAGCACTTCACTAGCGATAGCTCAAGTCAAGACATATAGAAAGGGAGGAAGACAGTCGTAGAGAGATTCATGCGATGTGATGTGTCCCTATGGCAAATGCTGGTGCTCTTGCGTTAGTTGAATTTCAACTAAGATTTTGACCATTTTAATTCAGATTTTATTATTAAACACATGACAATACTTTTGAGAAATGTCATTATTGAAATCAAACTTCAGAAAAAAAATTGCATATAAAAATAATCATAACTTGCAAGCAGATGGTAGGATAAATAATTGTAAGCTTCCTCAAATTTGAAACTCACTAGCTGTCTATTGTCGTTATTATAGCACCCATTAACAAAATGTGTGCATGGGCATGCGCACAAAAGAGGTACATTTGATTCTGCCTGTCCAATTGATTCATTCTGGCACCGGCCCTGGCTACACCATATTGCAGAAGAAACCCAAACCAGAGTGTACACCTCAAAGCCCAATGAGCCTGACCCTTTCTAAAAAATTTGCTGTAGCCCTGCTTGGGATATTCAGCCTACATTGGCTATTGGTTGAGACGCAGTGCCCGTTCTAGCTTGGTATGTCAGGGTGGGCAATTGTAAACATGAATTGGGCCAATTTGAAGGTAATACTGCATTACGTTTATACACTGCTCAAAAAAAGAAAGGGAACACTAAAATAACACATCCTAGATCTGAATGAATTAAATATTCTTATTAAATACTTTTTTCTTTACATAGTTGAATGTGCTGACAATAAAATCACACAAAAAATTATCAATGGTCTGGATTTGGAGTCACACTCAAAATTAAAGTGGAAAACCACCCTACAGGCTGATCCAACTTTGATGTAATGTCCTTAAAACAAGTCAAAATGTGGCTCAGTAGTGTGTGTGTGGCTCAGTAGTGTGTGCTCCTGATGAGGTGGCGGATGGTCTCCTGAGGGATCTCCTCCCAGGCCTGGACTAAAGCATCCGCCAACTCCTGGACAGTCTGTGGTGCAACGTGGCGTTGGTGGATGGAGCGAGACATGATGTCCCAGATGTGCTCAATTGGATTCAGGTCTGGGGAACGGGCGGGCCAGTCCATAGCATCAATGCCTTCCTCTTGCAGGAACTGCTGACACACTCCAGCCACATGAGGTCTAGCATTGTCTTGCATTAGGAGGAACCCAGGGCCAACCGCACCAGCATATGGTCTCCCAAGGGGTCTGAGGATCTCATCTCGGTACCTAATGGCAGTCAGGCTACCTCTGGCGAGCACATGGAGGGCTGTGCGGCCCCCCAAAGAAATGCCACACCATGACTGACCCACCGCCAAACCGGTCATGCTGGAGGATGTTGCAGGCAGCAGAACGTTCTCCACGGCGTCTCCAGACTGTCATGTCTGTCACGTGCTCAGTGTGAACCTGCTTTCATCTGTGAAGAGCACAGGGCGCCAGTGGCGAATTTGCCAATCTTGGTGTTCTCTGGCAAATGCCAAACGTCCTGCACGGTGTTGGGCTGTAAGCACAACCCACACCTGTGGACGTCGGGCCCTCATACCACCCTCCTGGAGTCTGTTTCTGACCGTTTGAGCAGACACATGCACATTTGTGGCCTGCTGGAGGTCATTTTGCAGGGCTCTGGCAGTGCTCCTCCTGCTCCTTCTTGCACAAAGGCGGAGGTAGCGGTCCTGCTGCTGGGTTGTTGCCCTCCTACGGCCTCCTCCACGTCTCCTGATGTACTGGCCTGTCTCCTGTTGGCGCTTCCATGCTCTGGACACTACGCCGACAGAAATAGCAAACCTTCTTGCCACAGCTCGCATTGATGTGTCATCCTGGATGAGCTGCACTACCTGAGCTACCACTAGAGTGAAAGCACCGCCAGCATTCAAAAGTGACCAAAACATCAGCCAGGAAGCATAGGAACTGAGAAGTGGTCTTTGGTCACCACCTGCAGAACTACTCCTTTATTGGGGGTGTCTTGCTAATTGCCTATAATTTCCACCTGTTGTCTATTCCATTTGCACAACAGCATGTGACATTTATTGTCAATCAGTGTTGCTTCCTAAGTGGACAGTTTGATTTCACAGAAGTGTGATTGACTTGGAGTTACATTGTGTTGTTTAAGTGTGCCCTTTATTTTTTTGGGGCAGTGTAGTTTATTGAGTTGCATTAATACTCCCAATTCAAAAGTTTGATTTTATGTCCGTTTTAAAACCAATTTCCTGCAATTCTACGTAGTAATGATTTCTGTTCACTACTTGGTCAATTGATTTGATAGCATGTTTAATCTATGCAAATACATTATATGAATTGATAGTTAACCTGTTTTCTTTCAATTTTGTAATAGGCTATATTGTAACCATGTGTTAAGGCTAATCAAATCAAAGTGTATTTAATGCTAAAGCTCTCCACACAAACAGTACAATGATATTAAGCTATATGTACTACAGTTGAAGTCAGAGGTTTACATAAACCTTAGCCGAATACATTTAAACTCAGTTTTTTTTTACAATTCCTGACATTTAATCCTATTAAAAATTCCCTGTTTTAGGTCAGTTAGGATCACCACTTTATTTTAAGAATGTGAAATGTCAGAATAATAGTAGAGAGAATGATTTATTTCAGCTTTGATTTATTTCATCACATTCCCAGTGGGTCAGACGTTTACATTCACTCAATTAGTATTTGGCAGCATTGCCTTTAAATTGATTAACTTCGGTCAAAAGTTTTGGGTAGCCTTCCACAAGCTTCCCACAATAGGTTGGGTGTATTGTGGCCCATTCCTACTGACAGAGCTGGTGTAACTGAGTCAGGTTTGTAGGCCTCCTTGCTTGCACGCGCTTTTTCAGTTCTGCCCACAAGTTTTGTATGGGATTGAGGTCAGGGCTTTGTGATGGCCACTCCAATACCTTGACTTCTTGTCCTTAACCCATTTTGCCACAACTTTGGAAGTATGTTTGGCGTCATTGTCCATTTGGAAGACCCATTTGCGACCAAGCTTTAACTTCCTGACTTACGTCTTGAGATGTTGCTTCAATATATCCACATCATTTTCCTGCCTCATGATGCCATCTATTTTGTGAAGTGCACCAGTCCCTCCTCTACCAAAAGCACCCCCACGACATTATGCTGCCACCCCCGTGCTTCACGGTTGCCACCCCAGTGCATCACATTTCTCCAAAAAGTACCATCCTTGTCCCCATGTGCAGTGCAATTTTTTTTCTGAGGTCTTGGTTGATTTCTTTTGATTTCCCCATGATGTCAAGCAAAGAGGCACTGAGTTTGAAGTTAGGCCTTGAAATACATCCACAGCTACACCTCCAATTGACTCAAATGATGTCATGACATAATTTTCTGGAATTTTCCATGCTGTATAAAGGCACAGTCAACTTAGTGAATGTAAACTTCTGACCCACTGGAATTGTGATACAGTGAATTACAAGTGAAATAATCTGTCTGTAAACAATTGTTGGAAAAATGACTTGTGTCATGCACAAAGTAGATGTCCTAACCGACTTGCCAAAACTATAGTTTGTTAACAATACATTTGTGGAGTTGTTGACTCCAAGGAAAAGAGTATGTAAACTTCCAACTTCAACTGTATTTATATTAGACTATAGCCTACAAATAGCACGTAGTCGTAGGCCGGTTATAATGCAAATTATTGTAAAGTGGGATCAAAGCTGAATCAATGTCTTACAAGATCGCATATTGATTAATGTGCTTGTTACATAACAGAACCTAATATAATAGCATAGCAGGACTATAAGGTTACTGTTACACCCCAAACACCTCCTCATCTCTAATTATATGTTAGGATGGTTAGCTGAAGCAGAATAGTCTTTTTTTTTAAATCAAGCAACAAAACTCAACAGCGAGGGCAGGATTTATGCTTTGGTTGAAACAGAATACAAGAAAGGCTAATAGTTTGTTAGCACCATCTGCTCTAATTCACTCACCAAACAGTAATTATAGAAGATCTAAATGCTAATTCCCATTAAAAACTGATTGAGATCAATCAAATGATTGGCATGCAGATGCAGTTTGGACATTTAACTGGTAAATCGTGAATATTTATCATTCACGATTGACACTGATGATGGCCTATTTTTGAAATGTGGTAGGCTATGCCTGACTTGGTGATTGAGGGTAGTTAAAATAAAACAATTGATTGAGACAATATGTATGGGTATAGGCAGATGCTGCAATTGGCAGATGCATTTTATGCATATACAGTGCCTTGCGAAAGTATTCGGCCCCCTTGAACTTTGCAAGCCGACTACTGTTGTGTCGTCTCAAGCTTAATGATGATCTTGGAAGGTAGTATGGTGTTGAATGCTGAGCTGTAGTTGATGAACAGTATTCTGACATAGGTATTCCTCTTGTCCAGATGGGATAGGGCAGTGTGCAGTATGATGGCGATTGCATTGTCTGTTGTTATTGGGGCGGTATGCAAATTGAAGTGGGTCTAGGGTGGCAGGTAAGGTGGAGGTGATATGATCCTTGACTAGTCTCTCAAAGCACTTCATTTTTGACAGAAGTGAGTGCTATGGGGCAATAGTAATTTAGTTCAATTATCTTTGCCTTCTTGGGTACAGGAACAATGGTGGCCATCTTGAAGAATGTGGGGACAGCAGACTGGGATAAGGAGAGATTGAATATGTCCGTAAACACACCAGCCAGCTGGTCTGCGCATGCACTGAGGACGCAGGTAGTAAGACATTTAAGTAAAACATTTAAACGAGGGTTAACACGTTTAAATGTCTTACGCACATCGGCCACGGAGAAGGGGGGGCCCGCAGTCCTTGGTAGCGGGCCACTTTGTTGGCACTATTATCTTCAAAGCGGGCAAAGAAGGTGTTTAGTTTGTCTGGAAGCAAGACATCGGTATCCATGACGTGTCTGGCTTTCTTTTTGCAGTCCGTAATTGCCTGTAAACCCTGCCACATACGTCTCGTGTCTGAGTCGTTGAATTGCGACTCCACTTTGTCCCTATACCGACACTTCGCTTGTTTGATTTTCTTGCGGAGGGAATAACTGCACTGTTTTTACTCAGCCATATTCCCAGTCATCTTTCCATGGTTAAATGCAGTGATTCTCATTTTCAGTTTTGCACAAATGCTGCAATCCATCCACGATTTCTGGTTAGGGTAGGTTTAAATAGTCACAGTGGGTACAACATCTCCAATGCACTTCCTTATAAACTCACTCACCAAATCAGCATATAAATTGGTGTTATTCTCTGAGGCTGCCCGGAACATTTCCCAGTCCGTGTGATCAAAACAATCTTGAAGTGTGGATTCCGATTGGTCAGACCAGCGTTGAATCGTTCTAGTCAAGGGTACATCCTGTTTGAGTTTCTTCCTTTGGGGTGGGCAGGTAGCCTCGTGGTTAGAGTGTTGGGCCAGTAACCAAAAGGTTGCTGGATCAAATCCCTGAGCTGACAAGGTAAAAATCGGTTGGTCTGCACTTGATCAAGGCAGTTAACCCACTGTTCCCTGGTAGGCCATCATTGTAAATAAGAATTTGTTCATAATTGACTTAACTAGTTAAATATTAAAGAAATAGCAATATGGAGTTGTGGTCAGATTTGCCGAAGCGGGGAAGGGCCTTGTATGTATTGCAGAAGTTAGAGTAGCAGTGATCCAGTGTATTTCCCGCACGAGTGCTACAATCAATATGCTGATAGAATTTAGGTAGCCTTGTTCTCAAATTTGCTTTGTTAAAATCCCCAGCTACAATAAATGCAACCTCGGGATGTATGGTTTCCAGTTTGCATAGAGTCCAGTGAAGTTTTTTGAGGGCCGTTGTGGTATCGGCTTGGGGAGGGATATACACGGCTGTGATAATAACCGACAAGAATTATCTTGGGAGATAGTATGGTCGGCATTTAATTGTAAGGAATTATAGGTCATGTGAACAAAATGACTTGAGTTCCTGTATGCTGTTATGATTACACCATGAGTCATTAATCATGAAGCATACACCCCTGCCCTTCTTCTTCTCAGAGAGATGTTTATTTCTGTTGCCGCGACGCATAAATAATCCCATTTGCAGTACCGACTGCGACAACATATCCCGAAAGAGCCATGTTTCCGTGAAAACAGCGAATGTTACAGTCCCAGATGTCTCTCTGGAAAGCAGCCCCTGCCATAATTTTGTCTACCTTCTTATCTATAGACTGGACATTGGCGAGTAATATAATCGGAAGCGGTGGATGGTGTTCCTGCCTTCGAAGTCTGACGAGGAGGCCGCTCCCTCTACCTCTTCTGTGGCGACGTTGTTTTGGGTCGGCCTCTGGAATCATATCCCATGTCCTGGCTGGTGTTGAGAACAAAGGATCCGCTTCGGGAAAGTCATATTCCTGATCATAATGTTGGTAAGTTGACGTCGCTCTGATATCAAATAGTTCTAATAACACTTAAGATTTTCTGGGCTAACAATGTAAGAAATAATACCTTAAAAAAACAAAATACTGCATAGTTTCCTAAGGACTAGAAGCGAGGCAACAATCTCTGTCGGCGGGAACAATAAATGTAGCCAAATACAGGGAAATGATGAGAACCTACTTCAGTGCAAACTACCTTAGACTGGGGTGCAAACTACCTTGGACTGGGGCTGTATGCTTGGCCCCAAGCATACATCCAAAGAAACTCTGGAATGGCTTCAGAACAAGAATGTGAAAGTCCTTGAGTGGCCCAGTCAAAACCCAGACTTTAATCCCATTGAAAATCTGTGGAAGGACTGCTGTTCACTGCCGCTTCCCATTTAACAACAAAGCTTGAGAAAATCTGCAAAGAAGAATGGGAGAAAATCCCCAAATCCAGATGTTCAAAGTTGATACAGACATACCCAGGAAGACTCAACGCTGTAATCGCTGCCAAAGGGGCTTCTACAAAGCATTGATATTTGAGATATTTCTGTATTCAATTTTCAGTACATTTGCAAAAATGTCTAAAAACACGTTTTCACTTTGGTGTATTGTGTATAGATGGGTGAGAAAAAATGTATTTAATCCATTTTGAATTCAAGCTATAACACAACAGAATGTGGAATACGTCAAGGGGTATGAATACTTTCTAAGGGCTCTGTATATCATATAGAATTATATGTTCAATAGGCTATAGGTTCAATAGGATTTTATTGGGTAAGAAGACTAATTAGAAAGTGATTTGAGTTGCCAACGTGACACACCAAATTGGAAAAATGTAAAGACATGGTTCTTAATTTGTGGCATGGTTTTCCTTTTATCCAAATCTTGAATAAACATGCAGACGAATGAATGCAAGGAGGAGAATAACAGCCTACTACTCTGGAGTCATAAAAACAATTAAACACAATGATGCTATTTGGTCGGTCACAATTATACTATATGCGGGTGGGTCGGGTTGCAAAGTAAAATCTGTCCTGATTTCAGGTGTGTCTCGCAATTGATTGATCCTCTCTCTCTCTCTCTCTCACTCTCTCACTCTCTCACTCTCTCAATCTCTAACTCTCTCACTCTCTCACTCACACTCTCTTACTCTCTCACTCAAACAGGGACATACAGTATTCAATCTGGCCAGAGAGGCTGGACACCCATGCTGCGACTGGGCCCAGAGACCTTAGCCTGAAAGTGTGTGTGTGTAAGTAGGCCTGGTGTAGGTGTGTGTACCAGCCAGAATGAGGGTACCTACGTCTAGAGATGTGTACACCAAACAATAGCCTAACCAATACAACTTAACTATTCAGAGATAGGAACCAGTTGTATTTTTAGGTAGGAACCACGTCTGTATTTTTCACTTACTTAACCACTGAAGGAGAGAGCATGTTGTCAAAAATACACTGATTAGCTAGTGTGTGTGTGTGTGTGTGTGTGTGTGTGTGTGTGTGTGTGCGTGCTTGCTTGCTTGCAAGAGTGAAGATGTGCTCATGCATCGTCTCGCATGTGTGTGTGTTTTTCACTTTGTATATTATTTTTGTCATTGTGTGTGTGTACGTGTATCACGATCCCACCTCCCATGTGGGGAGCGGAACAGCAATGAGTGTGAATGAGCTCTTTAAACTCCCACAGTGTCTGGGGGACTGGTGTCTGTCACCATGATGCGCCGGCCGTTAGTCAACTCCATTACTGCCGCGTCCTCATCTCCGTCCCTGTCAACGCCTCCCACGCCGCTCGCCCAGCCTCCCCGACCCCCACACACAGGAAACACGTTGGTAGCGACGCAGCACGTCCCAGACTTCCAAGTGGAGGATTACCCAGAACAACCCACTGTTTTTCGGGTTAAAAGCACGCCAGTACACCCAACAGCATCATACCGACAAGGGTACAGACAAAACATTCTTGGTGTTCCTTTCCGTTTTTATTGATGTCTCTGACTACACATGTGAGGCGATGACGGACCACAATGGAAATGGCATAACTCATTGACTTTGTGTTATCGCCGACAGGTTTTAAAAAGTATCTACTATGCGTAGCTATATGTATTTATGTACTATCAAATACAATCAGTTGATTTGTTAAAAAGCTCAATTCTGTGCTGGGCTTATGTCTGACAGATTTTGATTTCTGTGCGTTCTGCTTGTATCTTACTCGTGTTTCGGTGGTAAATTCAACGTGGGTCTTTAAATTCAACCCCACTGTGTGTGTGTGTGTGTGTGTGTGTGAATTCCATGCTGCTCCTTGGCTATCTCTGTTAATGTAAAACTGCTGCTACTGGAGAATGAGAAAATGGTGGTTGGGTTGTGATCCTATCGAGACATTATTTGACAGAGGACACCGGGAGGGCCGCATCTTAATGCTAATGTCACTGTGTAGGTCTGTGATAAGAGGGTTTGGATCTGATAGCACAGGGACGGCGAAATCTAGTCAGGTTTCTGTCCCTGGAGCTAGCTAGGACTGATTTCACCACACTGCATGACGTTGGGAAATGAGGCCATTGTGGCTGTATGTTCACGGCACACATTGACTGCTGTATGTCTAGATTATTTGGATAAGGTTCGGGTGGCAGAAAAGATGCCAAAATGGTTTTATGCTCCATGCATACTGCATTTGTTTTTAAAGATAATTGATGTGGTCATGTCTTTTTGAAATGGGAACATTTGAGAAACCACCATTTGTGGCTCGTGCTCCCCCATAAACCTTATAAAGTTTAGGCCGGTTTCCTGAACACAGTTTGAGTCTAGTCCTGGATTCAAAACTATCTCAGTGGAGACTCATCTGACCTTATATGTTCTACACTGCGTTGTTACGTGGGCTTTTAATTGAATAGTATTCTTCTCATCTAAGGAGTGATTAAGGACAGTGTCTGGGGATTTATCTGGGAGAAAGATTGGAGTCTGAGGGTCTGATGTGATGAAATTAAGCTTTTGTTAAGATAATCGAGGGTCAGACCAGATGAATTTAGTGATACCATACTTCAATAAAAATGAAATTGGTGAGGTGAAAAATAAGTAATTTTGTGTAATGATAAAAATGTGTAATCATTTAATTAATGATAAAAAAATGTAAAAAATGGAATTGAAAATTCCTGATCTTTTACCAATGTTTCTTTTTTCCCTCTCCGTCACACTCTCTCTTTCACTGTGGAATGAGACTTTATATCCTGGCTCTAAACCACTACAATAGCACTTTAAATCAGTTAGCGGTTGGACTCTAACTCTTACCTTGTTCTCTTGCTCTCTTGTTCTTGTTCTGTCTGCCTCTCTCGCTCCGTGTTGCTCTCTCTCCGTGTCTCTCTCAATCTGTCTCTCTCTCCACGTCTCTCTCGCTCCGTGCTGCTCTCTCTCCGTGTCTCTCTCAATCTATGTATGTCTGTCTCTCTCTCTCGCTCTGTCTGTCTCTCTCTCCTTCTCTCTATTCCCCTGCCTCCCTCCCCTCTCTCCACATATCTTACAGACTTACAGACCAGGCTGGAACAGCTTGGATCATAACACGCCTCTCCCTACAACCAAGATAAGTCTCAAACAACAGCACAGCTTTTGCCAAAGCCAGATATAGCTTTCAATCTGCATTTCCCAGTACAGGAGAGCAGTGGCCAGCACGCTCCCCTGTACCTAGCCTGCTCGGCACGGCCCTCCTCGCCTTCCTCACTCCCGTTGTGTCAGACGCCTGTTCCGTGGAAGAGATGGATGGACAAGGGATGCATCTATGGACGCCACTTAATTACCAAACAAAGCTGTGGCCCGGCATTGTCGCCAGCTGTGTCCATGAGGCGAAGGCGACACAAACAGATCCCCGTGGCCACGGAGAGGCGTGGTCATTCATCAGCCTGACCTCGTTGTGAAGCCAGACATACTTCGGCCCCTCGCTTCCATCCCTCCACCTCTCCTCCGCTCCGCATGGCCCCCGTCTGCTCATCGCCACCTCCGCTTATTCATCCCCTCCTGTCCCCCAGCTACACTCATATTAATACTAATGACGGCGGCATTGTGGGGGCCGGACACTCCATCTTGTTGGCCAGGCTCATCCTGTTTGTTCTTTATTTCCATCTTTATTCATTTATGCCGTTTTTGTCCCCCGAAGAGGCATATTAATACTAATGGTGATAAGGAGACCAATCATGAGAGACAGAGAGAGACACACGGACAGAGAGAGACACACAGACAGAGAGAGACACACAGACGGAGCGAGAGACACATAGAGAGACACACAGACAGAGAGAGAGACACAGAGACAAAGCGAGAGGGGGTAGAGAGGGAGACAAAGAGAGAAAGAGAGAGAAAGGAGAGAGACAGAGGGTAGAGTGCAGGTAGAGGGTAAGGTAGGGAGGAGATCAACATGGCCCTAATTGTCTCCTCCGCTCCCCTGCTGAGGCTCTATCACACATTCATCATCAAGGTATAATCAGTCCACACCAATTACTTTGTCAAATGAGGCCCTCCCCTCGCTACATCCGTCAGGAGGGGAGGAGACGCAGGGCCCCCACACATGTTTGTTGGTGTGTGTGTGTTTGTCTGTCAGGGGTGGGTCCGTACTCATCATATTCCACGCCATAATCATATATCTCGCCACCTAGCCTGTCCACCAATCATAGTCCACCTACCTTGGCCACTAGCCAGCACATTATCTGATCAACTCCCATGTGCTCTAGCTTTCCATGTCACATGGATTTGATGGATATAGTCACTACTATATCTAGTCTGCACTGGCAACTGGCCTATAGGACTGCAAGGTATAGCAAAACCATCATTTACTGTCAATCACTTTACACGGTTAACACACCACCCACCACCAGTCCACACAAGCCACAGTTCACTAAAGTCACCGATCAACTGAATGTCAACGTTGTGAAACGTAGCACTTGTGTTGCCTGAGTGGGCTTTAATTTCATTTTCACTTCACTAAATGAATTACGAATTGGGCGGGGGGGGGGGGGGGGGGGGGGGGGGGGTGATAGTGGGAGCGTCCAAGAAATTACATTAGATTTGATAATATGTTAATATCCCCAGGGAGGCATGTCTGGAGATTGTTGCTTTTCTACTTCACATTCATTTATTTGCAGCTCTCCGTTTCATTCGGGCCCCCACTTAAAGCACCTCTTAAAGAGGGGGAGAAAACAGAATGAGCTTGTGTGTGGCAGGTAGCCTAGTGGTTAGAGTGTTGGACTAGTAACTGAAAGGGTGCAGGATCAAATCCCTGAGCTGACAAGGTACAAAATCTGTTGTTCTGCCCCTGAACAAGGCAGTTAACCCACTGTTCCTAGGCCGTCATTGTAAATAAGAATTTGGAGGACCCTGCTTTATTGGCACTGAGGGAAACGTATAGAAAGGGCCCTGGGAACATGATATGGAATGCGCTCTATATTCTGATTCTATGTCAGATCTTATCAGGTGTTCAGAATGTAGTTCATAGATGTTAGCTTGTGTTGTGCCCAGCCATACTCATGCTCTGGTGTGTAACATACAGTATGTACTGCCTTGTGTTGTGCCCAGCCATACTCATGCTCTGGTGTGTAACATACAGTATGTACTGTGCTGTGCATACAGTATGTACTGTGCTGTGCCCAGCCATACTCATGCTCTGGTGTGTAACATACAGTATGTACTGTGCTGTGCCCAGCCATACTCATGCTCTTGTGTGTAACATACAGTATGTACTGCCTTGTGTTGTGCCCAGCCATACTCATGCTCTGGTGTGTAACATACAGTATGTACTGTGCTGTGCCCAGCCATACTCATGCTCTGGTGTGTAACATACAGTATGTACTGCTTGTGTTGTGCCCAGCCATACTCATGCTCTGGTTTGTAACATACAGTATGTACTGTGCTGTGCCCAGCCATACTCATGCTCTGGTGTGTAACATACAGTATATACTGCCTTGTGCTGTGCCCAGCCATACTCATGCTCTGGTGTGTAACATACAGTATGTACTGTGCTGTGCCCAGCCATACTCATGCTCTGGTTTGTAACATACAGTATGTACTGCCTTGTGTTGTGCCCAGCCATACTCATGCTCTGGTGTGTAACATACAGTATGTACTGCCTTGTGTTGTGCCCAGCCATACTCATGCTCTGGTGTGTAACATACACTATGTACTGCCTTGTGTTGTGCCCAGCCATACTCATGCTCTGGTGTGTAACATACAGTATGTACTGCCTTGTGTTGTGCCCAGCCATACTCATGCTCTGGTGTGTAACATACAGTATGTACTGCCTTGTGTTGTGCCCAGCCATACTCATGCTCTGGTGTGTAACATACAGTAAGTACTTCCTTGTGTTTGTTTGACGGATGCTGTGGTTGCTTGATACGATACCAAACATATTTCCCTGAAGGAGTTATAATAACAGAGTTAAAATAACAGTAAATGCTGTTATTATATATTATTATAAATTATCTTATTATATGTATTTTTAAGCAATAAGTCCCAATGGGGTGTGGTATATGGCCAATATACCACGGCTAAGGAGTGCCTGGACGCAACACGAAGTGCCTGGATACAGCCCTTAGCCTCGGTATTTTGGCCATATACCACAAACCCAGAGGTGCCTTATTGCGATTATAAACTGGTTACCAACGTAATTAGAGCAGTAAAAACAGCAGTAAAAAAAATACAAATATATGGTCTGATATACAACGGCTTTCAGCCAATCAGCATTCAGGGTTCGAACCCCACAGTTTATAATATTTATTATAAATGGGGTCATTTGTGTCCTGGTTGCTGATTGGCTGAAAGGATGCAGGATTCAAAACTACTTGTTTACTGTTCTAATTATGTTGGTAACCAGAGCAATAAGGCACCTCAGGGGTTTGTGGTATATGGTCAATATACCATGGCGAAGGGCTGTATCCAGGCACTCTGCATTGTGTTGTGCCTAAGAACAGCCCTTAGCCTGGTATATTCGCCATATACCACACCCCCTCGCACATGAATCCCCCTCATTGCTTAATGATCTTTTATTCAAAATGTTACCATATCTTTTTGGTATGATCTCACTTTGTCTAGTCAACTCGGCCCTCTCTCCTTCTTTTCTGTTAGCCTATATAAGGGCAGCAGTCCTTCGCCTACCCTTGGTTTAATTGTGATGAGGTGGATTTATGTGCGTTTCTCAGCAGTGTGGCTGTCATGTTGTAAATTAAGCCTGGTCACAAAGCCTGGGTTGCCTGGACAGAGGGAGGGGAAGAATGGGGGGATAAACATGGGAACCCATCATTTCCTATTGAATTAACATTTTCTGTCTATGTCTCCTCGTTCTTTCTGGCACTCTCCCTTCCCTCGCTTTTTCACTGTCTTTAGGTTGTTCTTCCTCCCTCTGTCCACCCTTCCTACCCTCTCTGCCTCTTCCCGTCCCACCTCTAGTTCATTGTCTCTCTCTCTCTCTCTCTCTCTCTGTTGACTTTGATGGCACGACGTATTGGCTGATCTCACCCGAATGGTCTGTTGGATTTCTTAGCATTACAGGGGGCAAGTTGGAGGAAAAGAGAGGAAAAAGGGGGGAGAGGAGGGAGGTGGTGAGACTTGGGGGAAATTTGAACTGGTATTGGTATACGATTGCATCAGGAGTGTGGGCGCAGACACAACCGCAGTAGTATGATACACCTTGTATCCCCCCCCCCCCCCCCCCCCCCCCCCATACAAAGAAAAGTGTTGGACAGTTGGGAGGGGGAGTGCTCACAATGGCTCTGGGATACGACTGGGGTTTCTAAGAGTTCCTGTACTCGTTTTCATGTTCTAGCTGGAGTGAGATGCATGCCATGTGCATGTTTCCGTTTCGCGTGAGGGTGTTACGGAAGGGGATGGTGTAACTGTGTAAGAATGTCGTTCGTTATCACTACATATTCATTCATAGAGTAGAGCATCACTGTAACAACGTGCATTTCAGCAAGTAGGGCAGCAGAAGCAACTCTACCGGCTGCGTTTCAGCGCCAGCGTACGTCCCGAAGGAGCCTTTGGTTCCCCTCTCCTCACGTTATTATTATTTCCAAACAAGCGCTCCCCAGGGTGAGCCTGTATTATCCGAGGCATGCCTTCACTGAAATTCTTCCAGCCACTCCACCATCTTCGTGTGTCAAGAATAAAAGGGGGGAGTCTGAGTGATGAGGCTTGTTCACAAAGCAAATTAACCAACAATGAAAAAAGTTGCCAGTCAACCCCCCCCCCCCTCCCTCCTCCTGCCTCTAGCTAGCTAGATTGTATTCACTGTCCACCTTGAATCCAACGGATGGTTTCTCGTACTTGTTGCGAACATTAAAACCAGCGGTTGGTGATGCTAAAGCAAAGTCGTGTTCACACACTGTTGAGAGACTTGTATAAACACAGACTAGGACTCAGACAAAGCAGCTGTACGTATACAGCACATCGTTTGGACAGACTGCAAACAGCAGTTTTGACAGCTGATACTGTATGTTTGCCGAGAGTATTGGTCTTTCTGTTTTCTCAGTGTTTAGTCAATACGGAACTTGGTTAACGTGCAAGTCTTTACAAGGCGAGACGAAAGTCTAGGAATGAGGGGAGATGAGTTTCAAGCAAAAACCCATCTCAGCACCCAGGCATCTCAGCACCCAGCCGGTTGGATGATGTAATGTAGAGAAAGGTGCACGGAATTTGAGGTATGTGAGTGAAAGACCTGTATTTTGGTGCTTACTTGTTACTTGTTGCCTTCAAAAAATGCTTGTTCACTTGAGTGTGTGTGTGTGTATCCTTGTGCTTGTGTGTGTGTGTGTGTGTGTGTGTGTGTGTGTGTGTGTGTGTGTGTGTGTGTGTGTGTGTGTGTGTGTGTGTGTGTGTGTGTGTGTGTGTGTGTGTGTGTGTGTGTGTGTGTGTGTGTGAGAGAGAGTGAGCGCGAGGAACACAGATAAATAAAATAGGAGAAGTTGAGTTCAGCCCTGTTTTGTTATTTTGTTCATTCTCCCCCTGACCTCCGCTGAAATCGCTCAGCAGACAGGTGAGTGTTGTTGAAGGCCATTTGGGTCCCTCACCCCCGTTTTTCACGGGAAGAGGGAGACGTCGGGACAGGGAATGAGACAGGCGAGGAGCCATGGGGTGGGGCCTCAGGGGCACAGGGGAGAGAGCCAGACACAGAAGGGTATTGCTGTATAAGTAGTCTGTCCAGCTGTCTGGCCTCTATGAAAAGACCTGAGACAGCCTGTGTCTTATAGGACTCTCTCTCCCTCCCTCTGTTCTGTCTCCCTCTCTCTGTTCTGTCTCCCTCTCTCTGTTCTGTCTCCCTCTCTCTGTTCTGTCTCCCTCTCTCTGTTCTGTCTCCCTCTCTCTGTTCTGACTCTCTCTATCTGTTCTGTCTCTCTCTCTCTGTTCTGACTCTCTCTCTCTGTTCTTTCTCCCTCTCTCTGTTCTGACTCTCTCTCTCTGTTCTGACTCTCTCTCTCTGTTCTGACTCTCTCTCTCTGTTCTGACTCTCTCTCTCTGTTCTGTCTCTCTCTGTGTTCTGACTCTCTCTCTGTTCTGACTTTCTCTCCCTGTTCTGTCTCCCTCTCTCTGTTCTGACTCTCTCTCTGTTCTAACTCTCTCTCTCTGTTCTGACTCTCTCTCTCTGTTCTGTCTCCCTCTCTCTGTTCTGTCTCCCTCTCTCTGTTCTGACTCTCTCTCTCTGTTCTGACTCTCTCTCTCTGTTCTGACTCTCTCTCTCTGTTCTGACTCTCTCTCTCTGTTCTGTCTCCCTCTCTCTGTTCTGACTCTCTCTGTTCTGACTCTCTCTCTCTGTTCTGACTCTCTCTCTCTGTTCTTTCTCTCTCTCTGTGTTCTGTCTCCCTCTCTCTGTTCTGACTCTCTCTCTGTTCTGACTCTCTCTCTCTGTTCTGACTCTCTCTCTCTGTTCTGACTCTATCTCTCTCTGTTCTGACTCTCTCTCTCTGTTCTGACTCTCTCTCTGTTCTGACTCTCTCTCTCTGTTCTGTCTCCCTCTCTCTGTTCTGACTCTCTGTTTTTCTCAGTTTTTTTTGTTGTTGTCCCATTCTCTCCCCTTACTCTCTCTCTATCTATCTCTCTCTCCTCCTTTCTGTGATCTCTCACGTCCGCGCCCCGTTTGCAGGGTTGGTAATGTGAGGCAAAGAGATGTCCAACTGTTTAGATAAAAAGCTGGAATATTAGGGCTGTATGCTCAGCATATGAATTTGGTGTGTTGTGTGGGTATAGTGTGTGTGTGACTGTGTGTATGAGAGAGAGAGAGAGAGAGAGATAGGGAATGAGCTGGTTGATGGGAGTAAAACAGTGGCCTGATGATGAGAGTGTGTTTGTTTATGAAAGGGACATGTAGAGACAGTAAATTGGTTATGGGATGCAGAAGACGGGGAGGGCATAGGCATTCCGAACCTGTTTTTGAGGAAAAGGAGGGAAGACTGGGAAAGAGAGAAGGGCGAGGGCTTCGGGTATAGAGGGGCTTCTGAGTTGTGCTCTGTCACTAATGTCTTCTACTTACAAATCTCACTGGGAGTAATGGCCTCTTCTACAGACCATGGCACACACACACACATACACACACACACACACACACACAATCTCTTTTTCTCTCTCCATCTCACACCCACACATGTATCATCATCATCATTCAATGTCTTTAACGCAACACACATCCACAGCTTGGCCCCTCACACAAAGCACCCGCATCCCCCCTCCCCACACACAAAGCACCCGCATCCCCCCTCCCCACACACAAAGCACCCGCATCCCCCCTCCCCACACACAACGCACCCGCATCCCCCCTCCCCACACACAAAGCACCCGCATCCCCCCTCCCCACACACAAAGCACCCGCATCCCCCTCCCCACACACAAAGCACCCGCATCCCCCCTCCCCACACACAAAGCACCCACATCCCCCCTCCCCACACACAAAGCACCCGCATCCCCCCTCCCCACACACAAAGCACCCGCATCCCCCTCCCCACACACAAAGCACCCGCATCCCCCCTCCCCACACACAAAACACCCGCATCCCCCCTCCCCACACACAAAGCACCCGCATCCCCCCTCCCCACACACAAAACACCCGCATCCCCCCTCCCCACACACAAAGCACCCGCATCCCCCTCCCCACACACACATAGACTATCCCCCCTCCCCACACACACACAGACTATCCCCCCTCCCCACACACACACAGACTATCCCCCTCCCCACACACACACAGACTATCCCCCCTCCCCACACACACACAGACTATCCCCCCTCCCCACACACACACAGACTATCCCCCCTCCCCACACACACACAGACTATCCCCCCTCCCCACACACACACAGACTATCCCCCCTCACACACACACAGACTATCCCCCCAGCATTCATCCAGAAATGCAGACTGCAGCTGACAGTGTTTGCTGTTGTTTTCTGGATGAGTGAAATTCTATTTCTCCCTGGTATTATGATATTGTGTTTGTGTGTGTTTGAGCGTGAGCGCGTGTTGTGCGTGTGTCCACATATGTGCTGGGGTTGCAAGCGGCAGCGTTTTGGCTGACAATTCCAATGAAGATCAGCATTAAGAGTAAAGCCCAGGTAGCGATCCGGGTAGAGAGCGGCTGGGTCTCATCTCTAGGCGCAGGGAGAAGGTTCATAGGTTCCTCTCAGGGGGAAGAGCTGTGGGCTGACATCGTACACAGTAGTACACAGTAGAACGCGGTAGGACATGGTGCACAGTTCTCTTCCTTTAGCTCTCAGTGGACTGCCTGGCTATACTTACACTGTGTGTCGTAGAGGGAAAGGGAGCTTAATTCCCTTGGGTGCGTCTATTAGTGTGCAGTTAGGCCATACAATGTGGATGCGTCCCTATTTAGGCACGGTAGTAACGGAGACGTGTTTTCACGCCTCTAACCTCCGGTTTAGGTTTGTAAATGTAGAGGTTGATGAGGGTGGAGGGAGACGGACGTGGTGCTGATTCCCCTTCCTCTCATTGTCTCCTTTGCATGTTGATTTACAGACGGAGAGATATTTTCTTTCTCACTCACTCACTGTGTTTCACACCTCTCTCCGCTCGCTCTCACCCTTTCCTTCTCTCTCTTTCTCCGTCTCTCTCTCTCTCTCATATACAGTAGCAGATGTTGGTGTGTCAGCAGGATAGTTTTCAGGTGGTTGCTGCATCAGGCTGGGCTTAGTTTCTTTCTCAGGATGCTTTTGCTGCATCAGGCTTCTGTACACTGTGGTTTGAGATTGGACTTGGGTGGCTGCTGCATTTTGGGTATCTGTATAGTCCTGTATCGGTGTGTGGTTCTGCTGCCTTTTGGGTGTTTTTTCGGTCCGTATGCTCTGGAGTGACCTTTCGTTGTTGCATATCTGCATAGTATCTTAACTAGGTCGCTATGGTTTTGGTTTCTCTGTCAGCAATAGGTGTGTCTCTGCCTGTATGCACTTACGACGGACTGGGATTGTGTTGCTACACTTCTTACAGACGTCGCTGTCTTGGTCCACGTCTCTCTTGAACAAAAACATTTATTATCTTAACGAGAATAGCCTGGTTAAATAAATAAATACAAATAAACATTCACATCTAATTGTCCTTCTGCATTGGGCACAACATTTGCATGGTCTGTGTGGTCTGGCTGCACTCTCCTATAGGTGCATGTTGTCTTGCTATATTAGACACCCGCTATGTGTCCCCTCAGACCTGTGTGTGTGTGTGTGTGTGTGTGTGTGTGTGTGTGTGTGTGTGTGTGTGTGTGTGTGTGTGTGTGTGTGATCCCATCCTGGAAGCAGTAGTGTGTTGGGGAACTGTCGGTCTTCTAAAATGGGCTTGCTAATGTAGTGTAGTGGGATTGTTCCATATTCATCTGAAACCTGAATAATACTACGTTGCATCCGCTTCCTTACCGAAAGTCAAACAGAGACAAGCGTGTGCCGAATACAGATCAACCCCCCACCTCCCACCGTCTCTTTCCTGTCTTCATCAGTCCATATTTCCCCTCCTCCCATCTCCTCTCATCCACCCTCCCTCCCTCCCTACTCGCTATTCTCATCCCAATAGGAGAACCTTTTGAAGAACCTGGAACCGAAAAAATGGGTTCTACCTGGACCCGAAAAATGGGTTCTCCTATTGGGACAGCCAAAGAACCCTTTTGGAACCCTTTTGTCTAAGGGTGTACTCTCTATTCTCTTCTCCTTCTCTCTCACTCCATGCTCTTGTCCATGTCTCTCCTTCCATCCTCCACTTTGACACGCCCTTGTTCTCTGCACCATCAGGTAGGGAGCCGCCAGGGACTCTTCCTTCATCCAGCCAGCCAGTGTGTATAATAGATAGGAGATATTCAGACCGATGGCTGATAGTTTGGTGTTTTACTGAGACCTCGGGAGGAAGACATGGCTCCCAAATGAATCCGGGGATTAAGATATAAATCTAGGCAGAACTCAATCAGAGACCCAACAGTGACCTTAGATGACAGGTGTACTTTAGGCTAGACGACAGGTGACTGACTACCTGGATAAATCCCCCACACTGCCTCTAACCTCAAACCTGTCCCTCTATCCATTTGTCCCTTAGGTGACTGAGTGGATTGGGTGCAGTAGATTACAGGGCTCAGGAGATCAGTACAGCATGTGAGGGATGTGTGGATTGAAATTGTGTTTGTTATGGGATGAATCCAAACACTGTTAGGGATTGTGGATAAATATCTTGCTGCGTTTTATAAACGCAGATTTAAAAGGCTTCTTATTGTAAATTCAAATGTTGTGCTTCAGTTGCACAACTTTGATGAGAATTCACAAAATGTACATTCTATTAGCAGACAGCACTGATTTTTCTCCGTAAAATGCCAGATTAACTTGAAACAAAACGTTAGGAAATGCAGCAGGCTATATTCTTTCTATGATAAACATTAGAACTATGACGGCCATGCATCCTTTCAGCTTGTTCAGTTCAAGCTCATTTACTTGTGTGGCTGCTAGCCAAATGGCGTTGCGCTTCTGTTGTCATCAGATGAAATAATCATGTATGTTCTGTGAAGGAAAACTATAGTTGTCGCCCCTGATCACTATATTTTATTTATTTATTTATTTTGCTCCTTTGCACCCCATTATTTTTATTTCTACTTTGCACATTCTTCCACTGCAAATCTACCATTCCAGTGTTTTACTTGCTATATTGTATCTACTTTGCCACCATGGCCTTTTTGCCTTCACCTCCCTGATCTCACCTCATTTGCTCACATCGTATATAGACTTGTTTCTACTGTATTATTGACTGTATGTTTTGTTTTACTCCATGTGTAACTCTGTGTCGTTGTATGTGTCGAACTGCTTTGCTTTATCTTGGCCAGGTCGCAATTGTAAATGAGAACTTGTTCTCAACTTGCCTACCTGGTTAAATAAAGGTGAAATAAAAAATAAAATAAAAATAAAATATTGAAACAACAAAATTGGGTACTTTCAATCTAAAACGCAGGTGAAATGGTTTTATAACGCAGATGTTCGATGGTCTGTGTTTTGAAAATGCAGATTGCTGAACACTAACAAGACGACTGCAAAGTCTCTGAAATGGGTCCAACTGGCCCCATTTTCTACCCCCAAAATCCAGGCTATCAAACTTAGCCTCTGCAACAAACTGTCCAACCATACGGTCTTAATATTGTACAATACCAGACCACCAAGACTAGACTCCTGACAGACTTCCTCATACAAATCCGTCAACCAAGTGTCTCTACTCCACTAAATAGTTTCACTGGACCAAAACTGTGTCCATACATTGCAATACTGTACACTCAACATGGTCTCTACCTGTTCCACACACACACACACACACACACACACACACACACACACACACACACACACACACACACACACACACACACACACACACACACACACACACACACACACACACACACACACCCTCTCTCTTGTGTCTATTGACCTGCATCTCCCATTGCACCCTTGAGACACAGCCATTGACTTCAGAACTTGATTAAACCCGTCTCGTAAAAATAAAAAAAAGGAAACGCCCTTCCTCACCCAGCTCTTAAACAATCAATTCATTTGTTAATTAATCTGATCAGCGCATGCCTGGATTTGTCCATTGATCCCCCTCGGCCGAGCTCGGAATGAAAGCGTTGCTCAATTCCAATTTCATTTCCCCCAATCTCTTTTCAAAATCAATCACAATACGCCCAGGCTGGCGCAAAGTGATATTGAGAACACAGAGTGAGATGGAGATGGCAAAGTGATTTGATCAAAAATAAAGTGAGGCAACTGTCTTCTGGTGTTGAGGTGGTGTGGAGAGGGTGGAGTGGTGATTGAACAGACTTGTTCAGACACCATGTTTACATTTTGGGTCTTTTAGCAGACCCTCGTATCCTCAGACACGTTGTGCAGTCATCTTAAGGTAGCTAGCTAAGACAAACCCATATCACAGTCCAGGTAAGTTCAACTTCTCCTCAATAAAGCAGCTATCGGCAAAGTAAGAAAAGAAAACTCTTAAGTGCAAGGAAGGCAAGTACTGTGAAGCACAGCTCCTCGTGTCCTTTCTCTTCCAGCTGAACCGAGGGGACTCTGAAGGAGAAACATGTTCCATTCTGGTATCTGGGGCGGTCTTGTTGCCATGATGAGCAGAAGGCAATTAAGAAGAATTGTTCCAGCACACACCAAAGACGATATGGTGTTAACATGTCCAGTCGTTTCACCGCTCGGTATTCGTGAAGGAGAGCGGTCAAGCAGAGAATCCTACTTAAGTAGATTGGGGCCCAGTGAGTCAGCCACACTGTCTGCCCTCAGGAAGCCCCTGTGTCTGGCAGCTCTGTGTGTTCGGCCTTTCTGTGCTCTCTACTGGCAGGGCTTTGAGAGGCCAGCTACCTGCTGTGGTGCTTTTACCTCCTCTTGGAGGTCGTTTGCTCTCACAGACACTTCTCACCGTCAGCTCTGCAGAGAGTGGATTAATGTGTGTCCCTCGACTCTCTGCGTTCATCCCCCTCGGACTTCTCTTCCTCTCTGGTCTCTCCTTTCCCCAAACCCTCTTCTCCACCTCCCCTTGTTTATTAGTTGTTTCTTTGTTGTTCTCTTTCCTTTTCCTCTCGCTCTTCAGTCGCTTTCTTTTCTTTCTCTTCCGTCGAGAGGTGGAGAAGCCGTACGGGGCTGGGGAAACTGGCATGGGGTCGGGGGTTAGAGAGAGGAGGGAAGGAGGGAATAGCAACGCGGAAGAGGAGTAAAGTGGATATTCTTACAGTACACCAGGTGTAGGCAACTAGATTCAGCTGCGGGACAATTTTGTCCGAGGGGAGGGTCGGGCCGGAACAGAATTATGATAATTTGTACACAGCAAATTGACCACAACTAAATCTAAAAAGAGATTGCATTTGAAAATAACAATCATTTTATATTTTGATTACATTGAAACACGATCACCCCCCCTTTTATTTTAATGAGGTGGGTGGGCCTGGCTTCCAAGTAAGGGGGCCTATGCCCTCCCAAGCCCACCCATGGCTGCGCTCCTGACCAGTCATGTGAAATCCATAGATTAGGGCCTAATACATTTATTTCAATTGACAGATTTCCTTCTCTGAACTGTAACTCAGTAAAATAATTGAAAATGTTTCGGTTTTATTATTTTGGTTCTGTATAGATATCTGCACGTTTATCTTGCTGTTTTGAGAGATTACACCGAGCGCCTCCCTCTCAAATGATTTGCTTTTATGAAGTTAAGCTGACGTCAATTAAGGCTTGTTTGATTTTCCCTCTCGGCAGGCCCAGCCACCAATATTAATGAGCCTATTTAGTGTCAGCACCTGTGGAGGGTGGGGTCCTGGCAGTCCCTAATTACACTAATTAGGCCTAATCCCAAACTTCTTAACGATCCAGGTGTGCCAGGAGGCATCAAAAGCAAAAGTGGCACGCATTTTCGTTGCCTCTGCATTTAATTATTTGGCCATTAAAAACTATGGATTTATGGGTTGCTGCTGGGAAGAGTTTATTTAGGCTGTACTAGTTCCAATAAGCTGTTGGGTGTGTGTGTGTGTGTGTGTGTGTGTGTGTATTGTGAGCTGTGTGTACTCTGGTTCCATCTGGGTGTCTTGGATTTACACAGATGGTGTCTTCCTCAAGTTTATCTTAAGTAGTTTGGATGGTTGAGAAAGTGTGAGAGTTGGAGTCGCAACAGCATAGTCACAGAACAAAGGCTTACAGCGTGTGTGTGTGTGTGTGTGTGTGTGTGTGTGTGTGTGTGTGTGTGTGTGTGTGTGTGTGTGTGTGTGTGTGTGTGTGTGTGTGTGTGTGTGTGTGTGTGTGTGTGTGAATGTGTGAGAAAGAGGGCGATGGTGCCTCTCATAAAAAGAGGGAGGGAGCAGAAGGAAAAAGAAAGTGGGTCGCTTAGTGAGATTACCTGTAGGAGGCGACCAACTGGTAAACCGATTACAGGAATCCCTTGACCTAGCGAGCAGCCATTAAAGTAAAACTAATGACCCTGGAGATAGGATCCAGAGGCAACACAGCTTTGGTTCCAGCTCCTACTGAGACAGAGTGAGTGGTGTATTAGGGCAGGATTCTCCAACTTGCGGCAGTGATTTTATTTGGCCCCCCAAGTTTTCTGAGCCCCCCAAAAATAAAGAAATTTTTAAAATTATTATGTTGAGCGAAATGCTACATCTGTTTTGGTTTCTTGCGGTCAATTTGCAGTCTACAAATTATTTGTTATAAAGCTATTTTCCCCCTGACCATCTGCTCAAGAACAAATCTGCCCGTTGCTGAATCTAGTTGATGATCCCTGTACTAGGGGGCTATGGGAAATGGCTAATCACCTAGTCTGGAATCTAAGTTCAGGAGGAAGATGTTGCCTCAAAAGGGACGTCTTCTCTAGCTGTTAGTCACAGGCTGTGTTGCAATAGTCTGAAATGGGTTCCATACCTCTTTGCCTACCTGTGCCCACTCTGATCCCAGGGGAAGGAGAGAACCATTACACAAATGCATCTAGTTTATTGTCGAATCCCAGATCACACCCGATCCCCTAGGCACACCTGTAGGTTTGAATTGGCGGGATAAATATGTTGTGAATATCCCATTGTTTGACCAACACGAATGTTAAAGGATGAGTCATTTAAAAGAGCATTCACAAAAGACTTCTTTGACATTGTCTCATTTCCTTGTTGACTTTATATCACGACACTCGATGGAAAAATAAAGCGTTTGGTCAAAACAACATTGAACAGGCCCCATTCAAGGTCCTGAGCTGTTTCCATTGGTTATGGGTGACAGGGGAGCAGAGCAGGAAGTGTGTTTGCAGAGACGTCACCTAATAAGGGGAGGGCTTTGTTTGTTGCACCTTTTTTCTCTTAGCAACGGCTTTCTACTCCATCCACATTTGATATACTGTAGTAACAGTTGAGGGGCGAGGGGCGAGGCACCAGACAACCCCACAACACGCAAACGCTGTGTTATATTTAAAAGTTTGGGGATCGAACTCAAGGAAGGAAGGAAGAAAGGCGTGTCAATATTAATGGTTTGAGACACAGCAAAACAATGTCTCTCTTGATCCTACAACTTTGCCTGAGCAATGTAGCTAAAGTGGGGCTTTTAATCAATTGACGACACACAGTAGAGACACTTTGGGAGTGCTTCCAATGATCTGGGATGTTGTTAAACTGACTTTGCTATCAAACTGTGCATTTTCAAACCGGCCCAATATATTTCATATGTTCTGAAATATATTGGGCCGGTTTGGTGCCTTGCCCCTCAACTGTATATGTTTCATGAATATCAACGTGATGCTTAGCAATGATACCAGGTTGATCTATCAGCTACCATTTAGGGTTGACCCCTGTATATATACAGTATATTCTCAGTATAATTTCTCTCTTCGATAAAAAAGACAAAAACAAACGATAACAAGTGAACAAGGGGAGAGAGAATTAGATCAAGATGTTCCTAATTAAAATGTAATTTATTCTCGACCCCCCCCCCCCCCCCCCCCCCCCCCTCATGTCTAACTGGCTCATATCAAACAATTCAACAATTTCACAGAATTAAACATGAATTATACAATGCCTTCATGGCCACACTGACATGTACAATGTATTAGAAGTAACCCAAAGAACATCTGTCATAGTCACAGTGTATGTATACTGTACTGTACACACCTTCCCTGTGAAATCAGGCTTTCGTTGAGTCGGACACTTAGGTAAATGTTTGTAAATGTATGTAAATGTATGTAAATGCATGTTATTGTTATGGGTGCGTCTCCCGAACTGGTATGATTTCGACTACAGAGCTATTGCCTGTGAACGCAGGGAATTCTGAATTCACTGTGAAATTACAATACAGTGAAATTACAAGGCTGTGAAATTGGAGCAAGCTGCTCAACTTTTAGCACCGGGTACTGATGGCAGTGACAACAGTAGCACAGTGAGACTGTTAAAGGTCCGGATCCAGGATGGGCCCTGGAAGGTCTGGGTTCTGTATAGCCCTGGAAAGGACTTGGTTGGATCAGGTCGGGTTGGGATGGGTCAGACTCATTGTAATTATCCAGAGGCAATGAGCCAAACCTGCTATCCTCTCTTCTCTCCACTCTCCTGATGATCTATTCCCCTCTTCTCTCTACCTCTCTTCTCCCCTGACACAGCAAAATTAAAAATGTCAATTAAAAGTCATCCCATTAACTCTGGGCTTCCCCTAGTGGGACGAAGTGGGCTGGTGGAGAGTTGCTGTAAGGATGTACTGTACTGTATCGACTCAAACAATTCTTCTTGTTCTCTCTCATTCTCTCGCTCTTCCGTCCTCCGGCACTGACGGTCCGCGATCGGCAGCAGAGAGACATGTAATGTGATGAGGAGATAAAGAGAGAACGGGGTGGGGGGTATTGGGTCAGCACTGCAGTGGTGATAGGAGCCGTGTGAGGATAAAGAGGCTGGCTGATGCAGCTGGAAGACAGGGAGGGTAGGAGAGATGGAGGTAAACACACACTGAAAGACTGTGTGGGTGTATTTGATAGGGGTATTGTGTGTGTGTGTGTGTGTGTGTGTGTGTGTGTGTGTGTGTGTGTGTGTGTGTGTGTGTGTGTGTGTGTGTGTGTGTGTGTGTGTGTGTGTGTGTGTTACAGTGCGTGCATGCATGAGTGTGTGTCTGCCTGTCTGTCCGTCCGTCTGTCTCTCCGTGGGCTCCAGTCCCACAGAAGCGACTCCATCACTGAACGAGCGAGGCCTTAGTCAAGGCTCTTTTTGCGGCTTGATGGCCTGGAGGTAATCCTGTTCACTGAGGTCGAACCGACACAGCTGGGGAGAATCGTAAATGAGCCGGGGACTGTGGGAGAGAGAGGCAGGAAGAGAGGGGGAGAGAGCAGGGTCTGGACACGTGGCATGACAGAATGCGAGTGTGGGAGTTCCTAATTAGAGCAAAGCATCATCAGTTCACCTCACATCACTTCTCAGAGTGGGCTGATGCTGTTACCTAAGGCAGGGTTCCCCCCCCCCCCACCATTACTACGCAGTGCTAGATGAATAACCAAAATGTGCAAGGTGGGAGGGGGAGCTCTGAACCAAGGTGCAGAACTCATACTCGCACTCAGACACAAGCACACACACGCATTTACATGCACACTCACAGCATCTGTTCGTCTGCCCAGTGTCAGATCTCTTTGAACCAGCAGTCCCTCACGGTACAGCCCCTCTAACCCCCCCCCCCCCAGGCCCACTTAAACCCTAGCCTACCTCTGTTCCAGGTGGATTCCCCACATTGGTGCTGGATTGGAGGACTAAAACCTAGAGGTGGAAAGAGTACTGAAATATCCTACTTGAGTAGAAGTACTGTTACTATAGTGAAATAAAAACATTGCCCTTCCTTGAGTTGCAACAAGCCAGAATCTTTAATGAAGGATTTGTCAAAAACAAACTACTAAGATTTGAAAATAAGTTAAGCATTCAAAGCAAGTAAAATGTATTGATAAACCAAACGCAATACAACAAAGTGCATAAACAATCATTCAACCATTCACGCTCTTTCCCTCACTCACAAACCCCCTCATAGCTGGCGCTTCTCTCACAGCTGGTACCTCCGCCCTCCACATTTCCACCTCACACGCAGTTTGCACAGACTCACCAATTACCGTGGACTGGGCGGGTCCAGTCGAGCTCCCAGTTCGTCTGGTGTTGCTCCGTGTGAACGGCATGTGGTCGTCAATCACCATCTGCGTCTGACAATGCTGGCTCGCTGAGTCAGTGGTTGAATGGCCGGGGTGAAGACGACAGAAAGTCGGTTGCAGGGGCTGTTGTTCATCTGACTACTCATCCTAGGATGAGAGGTGGAAGGGAGTGGCTCACGCTGGCTGTCCTCTTGTAGGGAACCCCCTCTAAAAGACGGACAGTGAAATACCTGAGAGTTTGACCACGTCAGTGAGGTGATGTTTAATCCCAGTGGTGTGGTGCAGTTAGGCCACTGAACTAACACGTTAACTTAATCTGAATAGCAGGAAAATACAAGGACCCAATGTAGACGGAGGAGTCACATCCAGCTCACCTGTAAGTATTTAAGTATCATTGGGACAAAAGAGTGTTCTGATCAGCTCATTCTGATTTAAGTAAGAAATGTAGACATGGCACATAGCTTAATCATACCCGTAGACGGCTGTCAGTTGATCTACTGACATGAATGTCTTCTTGCAGGCAGTCAGTCTATGGCCACCATTTTGTATTGAAAACGTTGTTTTCTTTGAGGCTGGTCCTGACTCAGGACTCTCGAGGCTGCCTCACTTTGTGCTGGGCTGCGTGCGCACGCACACACACACACACACATTCTCCAGGTTTGCAACATTGTATCATTACTGCCTGACCATTACTACCTGACAGTCAACCTGTGTCTGTCAAGCAACACATTACACAACGGTTTTGATTATGTTCTCTTCTCTTCGGGGCGCCATCCCGCTTTTGACAGTCACAAAGACCCGGGTTCATGTACTAGTCAGGCGGTAATATCTCATTAAGCTACAACAACTAAACAGATGCCTGTATAATTCTCTACACCCATCTTACCGAATGTATGAAGTAGCTCTGCATGTCCCTAATTAGCCTAGCATAAATCATATTATAATAAGAAGAAAGAAGAAAAAAAGAGCTAAAACAATATCTATGCAGGTCAATTAACCCATAACTAATATTAACAATGATGACAGACGGGCTGCCTGAAAATCCTTGTCTAGCTTACAGTAAAGAGGAGTGTTCCCGACACTCCCTCTTTAGACCAGAGCAGCAGGTTTGCAACTTCTACTGGCGTATCATCTGCTTCATCGTTCAATGAATATACAACAATATGGCCATTCAGTTGTTTTGGATCTCATCTCGTACCGTTTCATCTGCTCCGAGACTGAGAGAATCAAAGCTTGCTGCTTCTCGTATGGGCCTGTGTAGAATCCGAATGAAAAACTGCAATTTTGCGCTCCTCTGTCAACTTTCCACAATCCCTTCTGCACCTAACAGTATAGGCACACTCTTCCCTAATGTAGGAAACAATGAATCATCCTGTGGATAGATAGATGTAAATAATAAGTTTCTCCTGACCAATCTAGTAACCACTTTCTTAATGTATAGCTTTTCAGCTGATACGTCTTGCTCTAGCTAGTTGCACAAGCGAGCCAACACAGAACATAACGTCGTTAGCTAGCTAGCAAGCTAGCTTGGTTGATACAGTTGAAGTCGGAAGTTTACATACACCATACACATATCAACTCAGTTTTTCACAATTCCTGACATTTAATCCTAGTAAAAAATCCCTGTCTTAGATCAGTTAGGCTCACCACTTTATTTTAAGAATGTGAAATGTCAGAATAATAGTAGAGAGAATTATTTATTTCAGCTTTTATTTCTTTCATCACATCCCCAGTGGGTCAGAAGTTTGCATACACTCAATTAGTACTTGGTAGCATTGCCTTTAAAAATGGTTTAACTTGGGTCAAACGTTTTGGGTAGCCTTCCACAAGCTTCCCACAATAAGTTGGGTGAATTTTGGCCCATTCCTCCTGACAGAGCTGGTGTAACTGAGTCAGGTTTGTAGGCCTCCTTGCTCGCACATGCTTTTTCAGTTCTGCCCACACATTTTTTATAGGATTGATAGGACCTTGACTTAGTTGTCCTTAAGCCATTTTGCCACAACTTTGGAAGTATGCTTGGGGTCATTGTCCATTTGGAAGACCCATTTGCGACCAAGCTTCAACTCTGTGACTGATGTATTGAGATGTTGCTTCAATATATCCACATAATTTTCCTTCCTCATGAAGCCATCTATTTTGTGAAGTGCACCAGTCCATCCTGCAGCAAAGCAACCCCACAACATGATGCTGCTACCCACGGGGGTGGCACACTCCCGTGGGTAGTGCCCATTGGCAGTTGCAAACCATAGTCTGGCTTTTTTATGGTGGTTTTGGAGCAGTGGCTTTTTCCTTGCTGAGCGGCCTTTCAGGTTATGTCGATACAGTACTCGTTTTGCTGTGAATATAGATACTTTTGTACCTGTTTCCTCCAGCATTGTCACAAGGTCCTTTACTGTTCTGGGATTGATTTGCACTTTTTGCACCAAAGTACGTTCATCTCTAGGAGACAGAACGCGTCTCCTTCCTGAGCGGTAGATGGCTGCGTGGTCCCATGGCATTTATACTTCGGTACTATTGTTGGTACAGATTAATGCGGTACCTTCAGGCATTTGTAAATTACTCCCAAGGATGAACCAGACTTGGAGGTCTACAATTGTTTTTCTGAGGTCTTGGCTGATTTCTGTTGATTTTCACATGATGTCAAGCAAAGAGGCACTGAGTTTGAAGGTAGGCATTGAAATACATCCACAGCTACATCTCCAATTGACTCAAATGATGTCAATTAGCCTATCAGAAGCTTCTAAAGCCATTAAATAATTTTCTGGAATTTCCCATGCTGTATATATGCACAGTCAACTTAGTGTATGTAAACTTCTGACCCACTGGAATTGTGATACGGTGAATTATAAGTGAAATAGCCTGTCTGTAAACGATTGTTGGAAAAATGACTTGTGTCATGCACAAAGTAGATGTCCTAACCGACTTGACAAAACTATAGTTTGTTTAACAAGAAATGTGTGGAGTGTTTAAAAAACTAGTTTTAATGACTCCAACCTAAGTGTATGTAGACTTCCGACTTCAACTGTATACGGTTCTTCCATGTACCTCTTTTGGACAAGTTTTCCCAGTTTTGTCTTGCCCCTTACGATTAATATAAGGTTTCCCCGCAGCCCTCCATGTCTTTCGTTGCCTTTCCTTCCATTCCATTCCTTTAGTTTGGTTTTTCTTTTCTTTCCAACATTTCGCCGGTTTTCATTGGCAGCACCGCTTGTCCGTCGCTTCTTAGTTGTGTACATAGTTTTTTTTCAGAGTGAGACAATTTAATACAAATCTATAATACTGACTCATTAGTGCCTGAAAGTCTTGCAAAACCACTTCATTTAATAGAGAGGATATCAAACAATTATATTTTTTTTCCCCCCAAAATGGCACATATTTAGTTTTTCCCGCAAACTTTCCTTGCCATCATACAAAATTGTACCCTGTAACGGATGGTTTTTAAAAGGCAGTGAAGTACAAAATATACTTCAGTAAAAGTACATTACTGAAAATACAAGTACTCAGAAAAGCTTCTCAATTACAGTAATGGGAGAGTCTTTGTCATTTGTGACTTACACCCCTGGCTTTGATGCCTAGTCCAAAATCCATTATTTAACCAATTTGTTTAACAAATTAAACTCATTAATTGTGTTATTTTAGTCTGCTGTTGACAGTAAATCAGCCCAAATGTACAACAAAGTTATTGGATTAACACTATTCGATGAACACACCATCTCCAGTGCTCAGAGATGTCTTTATGAAACCCTTTGTGAACTCACTTCAAGGTTAGCCAAGCAGCATTGACAGCTTCAACTCAAACATGGGGCGGGTGAGAGAGAGAGGAGAGGAGGGGTGGAGAGAGGATAGAGAGAGTCCGTGGAGTCAGTCAAAAACTCATTTTTTGAAGTTCTTTCACATTTGTGTGAAGGTTGGCGCTTCTGCCACATCAGCCTGTATAACAGCTGAAAACTGGAGAGGTGGAAGCTCCAGACCGACACCCGGCGAAGGGAAGGAGGAAGAGACCGAGTCAAAAGATTGGCAGGATCGTGCTACTTCCTCATTCTGTCTGTTGTCTCTACACCTGTCTGTTGATCGGGGCGCCCTGCGACGGGCCTGTCTGAGCTAGCCCACAGATGCTGCCTGATTGATACATCACATATAGCAGCAATGTGACATCTTGGCAGCCATTTTGAAAAAATACTACCCTCTTTGGGCCTGGGCCAGACTACATGCATGGGAGAGTGGATGAAGGTATTGGAAGAGGGAGGAGAGAGATGTTGAGTGAAAGAAGAACTGAGTGTGTTTGTTTCTCCCGGTGCTTTTATGTCTTAATGATGCAGTTAATGAAAAGGGAAGTTGTTTTGCTGGGCTTTTGGGGTGGCACACACATGCAGCAGGATGCAGAGCGCAGTCTTAGAAGAGATGTTACCAGTCTCTTCGATAATGAGCCAGTTTATCGGTTTATCGCCGATCCTCAAACGAGCATCAGACGCTCTCCCTGGAACTCTATATCCCGGGAGGTGGTGCAGGGGGGACAGAGATGAGGAGCGCACAGTTTACGCACAGTTTACCCACTCACTCCATGATTTAAAGCCCCGGTGCCTGTGAAAAAAGAGAGAGTATATTATGCTGGGCCCAGAACTCTTCAGATCGTAAACTGGCGTTGGCCGCCTGCAGGACCATACACAGATGTCTGATGGGAACGAAGAGAGGAACGAAGGAGGGAGGGACAGAGGAGGAGGAAGACTCTCTCATATCATTGTGATGTGGTTTCTCCTTAAGGAGTCAACAAGGCCGGAGGAAAGGAAGGAGGAGAGGAGGTAGACTCACTCTCACATCATCAAGATTTGGCGCCTCCTCAAGGAGTAAGCACAGGGGGAGGGGAAAGAAAGGCGTAAAGGAAAGAGGTATGTGGTAGACTCTCTCACAGAATATATAAGTGGCGTCTAACACGGGAGCAAACAGAGATATCTGCTAGGAAGGAAAAAAGAGGGGGAAGGTGACAGGTATTGGAGAGAAGTCGTGCCTTCTCTGTCAGTTAAGAACACTCCCTCCACCCCATCCCAACCCCCATGCCTCCCCCACTGTCGGGGGTGACAGGCCCAGCGGAGCAGTGGTGACAGCACCTGATAGAGTTGTCCTCTTAATGGGAAAAGATGATTGACGTGGCGCCCAAACAGCTGACAGCCCATAAAGGTCACATTAACTCTGACAGCGAGAAAAGGTGGAGCGGGAGACAGAGAGGGAGGAAAGAAAGAGAACGTACCAAGACAGCTGTGGAGAAGTACAGTGGAGAAAAATAACAGTCAAGTAGCGAAGGAGAAGCCGGCTGGTGTGAAAACATGGGGAATGAGCATATTTTGCGGGTTGTTGGGTTCTGTTATTGGGCAGAGTGTGCTGACTGGCTGACAGGCGACCAACCTGGGCATTGGGATGGAGGGAGGTGTGATTGCCAATCACATGGAGAGGCTGTTGGTGCAGATGTACCGATGTCCCCAGGGAAACCAGTGTTGGTCAACGTGACACTGTAATATGGATGTGCAAATTGTATTTTTTGTATGCAAGTAATTCAATTGCAAATGTGGTGTGGTGTGAGGGGTTTGTGCAAGTGCGTGTGTGGGGGGGATGTGTGTATTTTTGCAGTTGTGTGTGTGTGTGTGGGGAATCTGTGTGTGTGTGTGTGTGTGTGTGTGTGTGTGTGTGTGTGTGTGTGTGTGTGTGTGTGTGTGTGTGTGTGGAGCACCAAAGGCCCACTGGTCCTTGTCATTCCATGGGTCTCCCTACTCTGCATGTCTTTCTCCAATATATTCAGACCCAGGCCGCAGCCTGTCACTGGTGCTGATACTACTGGGGGATTCTGACTATGCTTATTGGAGAGGGAAAATAACAACTTTTATTTTATTCCCCTCCTCCGTCTGTCTCGGTTGCCCCCCCCCCGTCTGTCTCAGCTATTTACCCTCCCTTGTTTGTGTGTATGTGTTTCTGTGTGTGTCTCTGTATCTGTGTACATGCGTGTCTATGTGTGCGTATGTGTGTGTGTGCAGCTGTGAGTTCTCTGCTCCTCTCTGCAGACTGTTTGTCCTGCTCAGGTTGTTCCCTTCATTTTGCTGCAGCCAGGCGCTGTGTTCCGGTGGGGACAGAAGAGACTCACGAATCTCATTATTGTCCCTGTGTGTGCGCGCGCACGTGCACGTGTGTGCTTCTGTCTTAAGATTGCACACATATACAGTATGAAGAATATCAAAATTCCTGTGTGCGCTTGTCTTCAGCTTGGTTTCCGACTGCGCTAGTGTCAATCGCACGTTAGTTTGCAATTTTGTCAAGTTAAAACTGGCACACTGGCATTTTCCAGCCCTAACGCCAGGTTTGGCAATTTACCTGTCATATATCAGTCCGCTTGCACAAATATTTGAGGTGTGTCCCTAAAAACGTGACCCAAAGTGCTCATTTCAGGCAGCGCTGATAGGGACATTTAAGACCAACCAAAAGCTGGTTTTAGTGATAACGCAGTTGGTTATGGTTATGGTAACGCAACCTATCCAGCCGTGACGCACACTGCCCACATGCGTATGGAACAAGAGTAGCCTAATGTGCTTTTGGTGCCTCTATACTTCCTATTTAGAAACATAAAAACTAGTTTTTTCCCATTGCGTTTTATTTGATTAGAAACCAAGCCTTCTGTCAATGTAGGCTTCTTGTTGTATGCCCAATTCAATCGCGAAGTAGTCAAGACTGTCGATAAAGGGTTTGGCTCGTGAGACCACTTGGAAATAAATCCTATTCACCCAAGCTTTATTAAAATACTGTATCAAGTTTGAGAAGAGCAAAACAGTGAGCTGACATTCCCTTTTTATCTGTGCATTGTAGGCAGGCCTACATTATTTTAGCCATGCAGGTCCCATTTTTGGACATTCGTAAAAACCCCTCCTTGATGTAGGCTATAAGTCTCCAGATTCGACCGGTCATTCAAGGCAGATGGGGCTCGTTTTGAGCCCTACCTGTTTAGCCCCCCAAGAAATAAAAGGTGTGCCTGTTTTTCATGTTATTTTGGTATTAATAGGGGTCACATATCAGTTTACAAATAATGTAAAAAATAAAAATCTTTGAGTTTGTCGTGGAACTTCTTACACATTGACCCTCAAAGTCAATCTTAAACAAATCTTAAACAATCTTAAACATTCTTTATTTGTCAGTGCACTGGAGAGGTTCCAACCAACTCAATGCACCATAGTACACAAGTCAATCAGGAGCTCCCTGCAGTTGTCTTATATACGGCTATACACAGACAAGTTATATTTGCATGATTTAGCACAATTAAATCATCATTACAGCTTTGTTTCATTCATGTGACCGACCAATACTGGTTCATAACATGTGACAGACCAAAACCTCACGAGGCTTTTCCTCTCTAAATTGAGACCTTGAAACTGAGATATCTTTAGTTCGTTCTCAAAACAAGGTCTGGGCGTACTGCCAAATTGCAGATACTGATAAGTGAGGATTTGTTAAATCCGTCACTTGCATGAACACAGAAATTGGTTATTAGAACAGCACATGAATAGAACACCGAAATTTGTTTAAAAAAAAGCACAAACATTCCAAGTCCATTACAAGTTAATAAAGCCACATACAAACATGGTCTCTTTTTTTGTTTTCTTGAGCAAAACTGCTCTAAAATGCAGGTGTTTCAGTCTAGCTCAATGCTTTCTGTGGTGGTGGGGCAGCCAGCAGAGCATACGGAGCGTAGCGGTTGGTAATGTTCTCTAGTTGCGCTGTGATTGGTTCAGTGTTCTGTCACTCATGGGGACACTACGTCACCGCAAAATCTACAGGGAAAGCTAGACAATTCAACCCCCTTGGGTGCTACCATAGAGTTGTATTAGAAGTGCCCATCCAAGAAGGCTCAAGGTCATTGGCCACATATGTCAAATCATGTTATATCTACCGTAGCTTTGATTGGACTGATCATGTCAACATCATACTTTCAACATTTTTGCTAGCAAGCTAGGAAGCAGTCATCGTCATGAATCAAGTCGACGATCTACTGGCAAATCATGTTCAATCCTTGTCATATGAAGAAAAACAATGAAGAGAAATTATAGATAAAACATATTGGTGCTCATCGGCCATTGGACATAAACATGACACAATAAGTTGGAAATCGCAAATTCAACAATAAGGGGTTTGGAAGGAATCAGTGGCTAACTGCAAGAATTGCAAAAGCAATCACTAGACTGCTATTCAGTGGAGTGGGTGTGTGGTCCAAGTCTGGGTTTAAGGGTCTCTTTTCCGAGCTTAAAAGGATAAACATTCAACATTGGCCATGCTGTCAGTCCAGCATGACTTATGCTGCGTTCAAAACAACTGGAAACTTGGAACTAGGAAATCTGAGACTTCAATGAGTTCAAGACAACTGGGAACTCTGGAAAAAAAAAATAGCACCAACTGGGAAAATATGTTTTGAATGGTCAACCAACTCGCCATTGCAAGTCAGAAACTCGGGCCTCTTTGATCACTGACGTCATGATTCAACCTTGTTTTTTTCAGAGTTCCCAGTTGTCTTGAAAGCACCATAAATCCAGAGAATGCCAGACTTTAATGACAAAGTTTGATGACAAAACTTGCCCACAAAGGACCGCCGCACCACCTTCCTGTTCAAGTGAGCACAGGACAACAAGGTGAGTCCAAAAATGTATTGTATGCTGCTGCATTAATTGTGTAATATGCCAGGGAGATATGTAAACTGTAGCTAAGAAAGTAATACTAAGTGTATGTTGTGTAGTAAGCTGTTAGTAGCCCATGTGCCTCACCCTAATAATTTGGTCAACTTAGCCAACGCTTCTGACTTGGTGGTGCACATGTAGCCTATAACCTCTTTTAGAGAAATGTAATCATTGAATATTGTAAGCGCTTTCATTGTCTGCTTATATGCCCCCTTTATTTATCCTACAGTTCTGACTTTGTGTACAGGGAGAATACTATAAGAACGACCCATGTTCGGAATTCTGTCACTGTACATTTCAAAAGTGCTGAACAAATGATTATATTGACTACGTCCGTCCTAGCTCGCTCATTAATGTCTTACTCGAAATTACGGATGGCCTCTTATCCGTTTGTCGTCCCCTTATGCCATAGTTTGTACATTTAAATTGCCAGTAGAAACCACATTTGTATAAGCATGTCACACTCTGACCATTATTTGCATTGTTTGTTTCTATGTTTTGTTTGGTCAGGGTGTGATATGAGTGGGCATTCTATGTTGCATGTCTAGTTAGTCTGTTTCTATGTGTTTTGGCCTGATATGGTTCTCAATCAGTGGCAGGTGTTTGTCGTTGTCTCTGATTGGGAACCATATTTAGGTAGCCTGTTTTGTATTGTGGTTCGTGGGTTATTGTCTACGTTATGTTGCTTGTTAGCACAGTGTTTCTTTAGCAGTCACGTTGGTCTTGTTAGTTTGTTTGTTTGTTTTAGTGTACTTTGTGTTTTTTCCGTCTTTTCATAAAATCATGCATTCACACCACGCTGCGCTTTGGTCTACTCAATACGACGATCGTGACAGAATAACCCACCAACAATGGACCAAGCAGCGTGGTAACGGCCAGCAGCAGCAGCGACAAAGAATGCAGGACTCATGGACTTGGGAGGAGATTCTGGACGGCGAAGGACCCTGGGCACAGCCAGGGGAATATCGCCGCCCCAAAGCAGAGCTGGAGGCAGCGAAAGCAGAGAGGCGCCGGTATGAGGAGGCAGCACGGCAGCATGGCTGGAAGCCCGAGAGGCAGCCCCAAAAATGTCTTGGGGGTGGCACACAGGGTGTGTGGCGAAGCCAGGTAGGAGACCTGCACCAACTTCCTGTGCTTACCGGGGAGCAAGAGGGACCGGGCAGGCACCGTGTTATGTGGTGGAGCGCACGGTGTCCTCGGTGCAGGTGCATAGCCCGGTGCGGTACATTCCAGCTCCTCGTATCGGCCGGGTTAGAGTGGGCATCGAGCCAGGTGCCATGAAGCCGGCTCTACGCATCTGGTCTCCAGTGCGTCTCCTCGGGCCGGCATACATGGCACCAGCCTTACGCATGGTGTCCCCGGTTCGCCAGCACAGCCCAGTGCGGGCTATTCCACCTCGCCGCACTGGCCTGGCTACGGGGAGCATTCAACCAGGTAAGGTTGGGCAGGCTCGGTGCTCAAGATCTCCAGTGCGCCTTCACGGTCCGTTCTATCCGGTGCCACCTCCATGCACCAGCCCTCCGGTGGCAGCCCCCCGCACCAGGCTGTCTCTCCGTCTCATGCCTACAGGTGCTCCCGCCTGTCCAGCGCCGCCAGAGTCTCCCG
Organism: Oncorhynchus clarkii lewisi; assembly: GCF_045791955.1. NCBI lineage: Eukaryota > Metazoa > Chordata > Actinopteri > Salmoniformes > Salmonidae > Oncorhynchus > Oncorhynchus clarkii. Next base: position 34,982,003 of record NC_092178.1, on the reverse strand, counting down.
TCTGTCCTGAGCCGCCAGAGTCTCCCGTCTGTCCTGAGCCGCCAGAGTCTCCCATCTGTCCTGAGCCGCCAGAGTCTCCCGTCTGTCCTGAGCCGCCAGAGTCTCCCGTCTGTCCTGAGCCGCCAGAGTCTCCCGTCTGTCCTGAGCCGCCAGAGTCTCCCGTCTGTCCTGAGCCGCCAGAGTCTCCCGTCTGTCCTGAGCCGCCAGAGTCTCCCGTCTGTCCTGAGCCGCCAGAGTCTCCCGTCGTTCCTGAGCCGCCAGAGTCTCCCGTCTGTCCTGAGCCGCCAGAGTCTCCCATCTGTCCTGAGCCGCCAGAGTCTCCCGTCTGTCCTGAGCCGCCAGAGTCTCCCGTCTGTCCTGAGCCACCAGAGTCTCCCGTCTGTCCTGAGCCGCCAGAGCCGCCAGTCAGCCAGGACCCGCCAGTCAGCCAGGAGCCGCCAGAGCCCACCCAGACGCCCCATCCCCCCCCCCCCCCCCCTATAGGTTAAAGTTTTGCGGCCGGAGTCAGCACCTTAGGGGGGGGATACTGTCACACTGTGACCATTATTTGCGTTGTTTGTTTCTATGTTTTATTTGGTCAGGGTGTGATATGAGTGGGCATTCTATGTTGCATGTCTAGTTAGTCTGTTTCTATTTGTTTTGGCCTGATATGGTTCTCAATCAGTGGCAGGTGTTTGTCATTGTCTCTGATTGGGAACCATATTTAGGTAGCCTGTTTTGTATTGTGGTTCGTGGGTTATTGTCTATGTTATGTTGCTTTCTAGCACAGTGTTTCTTTAGCAGTCACGTTTGTCTTGTTAGTTTGTTTGTTTTAGTGTACTTCGTGTTTTTTCTGTCTTTTCATTAAATCATGCATTCACACCACGCTGCGCTTTGGTCTACTCCATACGGCGATCGTGACAAAGCAAGTCAGCCGTATCAGCTTATTTTTTTTAAAGGCAGTAAATGAGGCTGACTTAACTGTTTCGCTACCAGACAAGGCTCCACTGACAGCCAGGTGTGTAGCAGTGATAAGGTGTTGGGACTATGTAGGTCCTAACAGGTTGTGGGCACCGTTTGTCACCGTTATAGTTCAATTGATGTATTCTTTAGCGTTGTGTAGTGGCTTTGAAACAAGAGATGAGAACCTTTGTGAATACCGGTGAACCTAGTGTTTATTAGAAGTTATCTGAAACCTGTAAGAAATGGCTTGTTTCCCATTTCAAAAGTTCTAAACCCAGCCCTCCCTTAGGCCTAATATAACAAAGGCTGGTTGAACAGCACCGCGTGTCTTTCTGATCCTGGCAGTTTTATGATATCATTGCATTTTACAAGTATTTATTGTTGTTGTTGTTTAAAAAAAAAAAAAAAAAACGGATTGCTTTTTTTTTCATAGAATTTTATTACAGCCAAACTTATTAGAATGATTCACCTTCCTGGTTTTATGGTGACGTCTGTGGGGTGCTTGCAATGCAACACCTGTCGATGTGTTAATGCCATCTCATCTGTAAGATTGTTCCAATTATGTTGATTAAACAAAGGCTTATAGTCTGCGTTGCATTAATATTATATGCCCACAGGGAGAATCATTGCACCTGTAAATGCGACATAGCCTATTGAAAACAAGTTGTTGTTTTGTTTAGAATTAGATTATAATTATTCATTCTCTTTTTAGGCTTTATCAATAATTAGTTGAATCTTGCTTATTGACAATGTTTGCCATGTCCATGCACAGCCATAATGCAATTTGCAGTAGGCCTAGCCCCTATATCAGTGTGAATGCTATTAAAGCCATACTTCGAACAAGTGTAGACCGCAAATGGGTTCAAGTTAACGTATTTAGCAAAGATATGTCTACATTTTGTTATTTTGTTTCTGTGAGAAGTTTAACAAACTATAACGGATTAACATTGGAATTGGAGTTGATTCCAAGGCATTACATAAAAGACTGTAAATACACAACTTGAAGCAACCACATATTTCTCCATGGAGCACGTTCCGATAGGCCAGTGAGGGGCCAAATCTCGACACACCAGCAACTTGTTAATTCATCAAAACCCAGCCCTTTTCGTGCCAACGCCAGAAAGTACGCTGGTAAGTGCGAGAGTGAAAATAGCAATAAATATTTCTGACACACTCCTGAACCTACTGTATAGTGCCTGTGCTTAGATTTACAATTGCGTTGGGTTTGTTAAAATAGAGCCCCAAGTGTATTACTACAGGGAGGATCAGAGGCTCTTTGCAGGTCCTGCTGCCGACAATATCGACTCTGGGAAATCAATGGACTACTCGCAAAGCCGCTAACATGAAAGTAAATACCTACTGAAACAGTCAAGAATTGACCTCCCACGCCAGCTGGTTCCTTCAGAACGTTTCTCGGTGCTAATAGGGCTTAATTGCAACTCAATAAATATATACAGTGCTGTGAAAAAAAAGTATTTGCCCCATTCAAATTTCCTCTATTTTTGCATATTTTTGATATTGAATGTGATCAGATCTTCAAACAAAACCTAATGTTCGATGAAGGAAAGTCACCCACATCGTCCAAGTTCTGAGGCAGCAAAGCGTCCCCAAAGCGCCCCCAAAGCGCCCCCCAAAGCTTCCCACTAACACCACTATGTTTGACCGTTTGTAGGAGATTCCTACCGTGGAATGCAGTGTTGCGTTTGGGACCCATGTCATCCAAAAAGTTGACTCACGTTTGCCAAAAAGCACCTGGATGATCATCAAGACTCTTGAAAGAATGTTCTATGGACAGTTGAGTCAAAAGTATAACTTTTTGGATGAGATGGGTCCCATTATGCCTGGCTAAAACCAAACACTGCATTTCACAGTAAGAACCTCATTCCAACGGTCAAGCATGGTGGTGGTCGTGTGTCGGTTCGAGGAAGCTTTGCTGCCTCAGGAACTGGACGACGTGCCTTAATAGAAGGAACAATAAATTCTGCTCTGTATCAGATAATTCCACAGGAGAATGTCAGGCCTGTGAGCTGAAGCTGGAGCGTAGCTGAGTCATGCATCATGACAATGATCCAAAACACACAATCAAGTCTACTTGAAAATGTCTTTTAAAAAAAGCAACACATTTGACGTTTTTGAATGGCCTAGTCAAAGTCCAGACCTAACCCCAACTGAGATGTTGTGGCAGGACTTGAAACGAGCAGTTCATGCTTGAAAACCCACAAATGTCAATGAGTTAAAGCAGTTCTGTGTGGAACAGTGGGCCAAAATCCCTCCACGGCGACGTGAGAGACTGCAGGAAGCGGTTGGTGGAGTCACTGTGGCTAAAGGTGGCACAACCAGTTATTACTTTTCCAATTACTTTTCCACACTTTGTTTATGAAATAAATGAAATAAGTACGTAATTATTGTGTTATTTGTTTACACAGGTTCCCTTGGTTGCAAATCATATAACACTGTATTTTCAATATGCATGTTAGTACATGTAATGTAGGGTCCTGAGTTTTTCCTGACCAGCGTCCAGAGTTTTTCCATGTCAGATTATTACAGTCAGGAAGACTCAGGGCCCTTGAGCATTCATATGATTAACACAGAGTGCAGTTGCAATGCAAACAGCGGATGGGTAGAATAGATAGATAGATATCTGTCCACATCAGACATGTGTGTGCATAGTTTTTCTGCTCCTCCGTGACTGAGATAAATCCCAACAGCAGGCAAGAGGGGGAACCGAGGGAAAGTCTGTGAAATCATTATCATAAATTGTGTGAAACAGCAGACAGCGAGCCAGTGAGAGATTCTAAATCTCTCTATTGTCTGTGTGTGGGAGTGACAGAAACTACACAGTTCAGTGTTTTTCGTATGCATTTGGGGGGCTGTGTGTGTGTGTGTGTTGGTAAAGCAAGACAAGCCTGTTTACGATGATACAATTGCTTATAATTAATACCGTTTTCAAACCACCAAATTATACGCATAATTGTACTTTTATGGAATATTCATGAGGCGAAGATCATCGTTACCCCTCATTTGAGACAGAAGAACAGACGGAACTCATTAAAGACCCAATGCAGCCGTTTGTATCTCAAAATCATATAATTCCGGTTAACAATTAAGTACCTTACTGTGATTGTTTTCAATTAAAATTGTTTGTTTTTTTAAATAGCAAAGAGCAATTTTTCAAGGAATAATTTTGCTAGGAGTGATCTTAGTGGGGAGGGAAAAAATGAAAACGACATGTTATTGAGGAAAGCTTTGGAAGTCTCTTTCTTATTGGTCTATTAACTAATTTGCTGCTTGGTGATGTCACCAGGAAGGCCAAAACTCCATCCCACCAAAACAGGCTGAAATTTCAAACAGCTCTTACACTAAAAGGGCATTATTATTTTCACAATTTTACTATATTGTTCCTATCTCATAGTTTGGAACTTTATGTAAAGCATAAAGTGCACTTGGCCTTTCAAAACTGTGGGGTAAAGTCGAGTCAGAAACCTCGCTCTAACAGGTCCAACCCTTATGCCCATTCCCCATGATCCCCTAACCAGTCCAGCTATGTGTGTGCGCGTGTGTGTTAATGTGTCTGAAATATTCTTCAAATTGTGCCCATGAGTCAACTAGAAGGGTTATTATTAGGGCCCAGGGTGAGTCAAGTGTCAGAGAGTCAGGGCTGTGTGAATTGAATCAGGGACACTTTGCGACTCCTCATTGATTGACACTGTGAGAAGGCTTACGACAAGGAAGGGAGCGTACAGACCAGATATAACGAAGGTCTGAAAGACAACAAGTGAAAGAAATATAACAGTGAAAGAAAATGGGGAGGGCTGGCAGACAGAGAGAAAGAAATAAAGATGGAGGGAGTGAGCGAGACGGACAGAGTGAAATGGGAAAGAGAGAGAATGGAATATGAAGAGAAAGTAGCTGGTTACTCAATGTCCCGACCAACCTCTCAGCTCCTTAATTACACCTCACCTAGTTCCTCTCAGCTCATTCTCATTCCGATCACACTCACCACAGTAAATATTGACCCGCTCTCTCTCTCTCTTTTCTACGTTTCTCCCAGTCCCCACCTCATCTTTTTCCACCTCTCTATCCCGTCTCTCTCTCTCTATTTCTCTCTCTCTCCCTCGCTCTCTCTCTTCCGCTCTCCTTGTTTCTCTCTCTCTCTCTCACTCTCTCTATCTCTCTCTCTTCCCCTCCCTCTCTACACCTCCTCTCTCCTCCCGTCTGGACATGATAGAGCGTTAGATGAGCTCGCCCAAATGAAACCCACACAATTCCCCCGGCCCCCATTCGGCATCAGCCAAAACGGCTCACGTTCCTCCTCTCTTCTTCTCTCTCTCTCGCTCCTATTTTATTTTTCTCTCCCCAAAAGGTCGCCCATTGGGTTTGTTTGCTGGGTCATTGGAATGGCGGTTGCCTGCAGGAGAGGAGAAGGAGCAGTGGGTAAATGACAAGTCTAATTGAGGAGGGGGAGATTAAAAAGGCAACGGAGAGCTATCAAAGAGCCTTTTAATTAGGCCCATATTTATCACCGCTGGCAACGCCGAGCCACCTTCTGCTGTTGTGTCGGGAGGGAGGAAGGAAGGAGCGGGTGTGGAAGTGGCATCGCACTTCCGCCAGAGATGGAGAGAAGCGTGCAGGAAGCAGTCGTGTGGATGACGAGAATATGCCATTTAAACCTGCGGCCAGATACCTGATGATGATGATGATGAAGTGTTTTCTTGTATGCCAAATATGCCACATATTGTTGTTGTGAGGCCAGATTGAAGTGCTGATTTTGGAAGTAGGTTGCTCTTTTCACTCTTGCATGGAGCAGATCTTTGCTGACAAGGTGCCGAAATACCATCCTCTTGTGTCATGCCTGAACAGCCTTGGTTATCAGTGCAAGCTTTTGTTGTTGATATCCGGGAGTCTCAGTCATGTACATGGGCTGACAGTACGTGGCCTTCAGATTGCAGGCCTGCATAAGACAAAGGCAGAGTAACTAGCGAGGTACTGCTCTGTTTCAGCGGTCATGGGGAGCCTTGCTGTGTGGAGAACAAGGTGCTATCTGTATCCATAAGTGTCCATATATCTGTGTCCTTAGAAACGTTTGAATCCTTCTCGAGTGTAATGTGATTTGTGGATTCAAATCAAATATTTGAAGTAAAATCAAATCCAATTTTATTGGTCACATACACGTGTGTATGTGTATGCGCGTGCATGTATGTATGCATGTATGTGTGTGTGTGTGCGTCTATGTAAGAGCATTGGGATTTACCATATGTCTCTACTATAGAATGATTTGAGCCTTCATTTAAAAAGGTCCACAGCTAAATATAATTGAATCTAATTGGAACAATTAAAGAGAAATTGGACCAGTGGAATGTATTGAACTAGTTATCTTATGTAATTAGGGTATAATTGGCCCATTGTTATCTTAGGAGTCTCTGGGAAGAACTTGCAAAGCTCCAGTAGAGACGAGAACTGGAGAAATGCATACTTTCTCAGAGTGATTCTCTTTTGGTGTGTGTGTGTGTGTGTGTGTGTGTATGTGTGTGTGTGCGTGTGTACGTGCGTGCGTGCGTGCGTGTGTGTGTGTGTGTGTGTGTGTGCGCGCATTCCTTTCTGTTTTATCGTCTTGTCCTACAACTGTCCGTATTGATGACCACTCAGAGAGGAAAATTGTCTTTGCACATAATCAATGATGGACCATTCATGCTAAGGACACATTCTGTCATCCCTAGTGTCATCTACCTAATGTTTTGCTTCCAAATGGCATCTTTTTTCCTTTACAGTGCCCTACTTTTGACCAGGGCCCATAGGGCACTATCAAGGGAAAAGTGCGCCATTTTGGGACGAAGTGTGTATGTCCCAGTCACTGTGAAGAAATGCCTTTTAGATAGATAAAGTCCAGTGGAAACACTAGACAGAAGATCAGGTCAGATAATCAGTGATCTCTGCTCACCTCCCTTACATCCCTACCATAGAGTTACAGTGGGAGTAAAAGACTCCATTTGAGGAGTGTGATTCTGGTGTGGAGAGCTGGCTGTGGTAACATCGTTATCAGTCCCCCCATCCTCTCCTCCTCTCTGTCCCCCTATTCCATCCTACCCCTATGGGATTGCATGCGTTAATGATCCATTCTCATTTGTTGATTCATTCTGCACGGCTACCCTAACTCTACCCCTCGTCTCTCCCTTCCTCCCCCTTCTGACTTCTTCTCTTTCCTTCTCTCTCTCTCCGTCTCCCGTTCCCTCTCCTTTCCTTTCTACCTCCCTCTCTCCTTCCCTCTCATCTCTCTATCCCCCTCCCTCGCGCTCTCTCTCTCTGTGACAGGTTCCATTAGGATGTCTCTCATGGCTTGCCTGTTCCCCTGTAATAGATGACCTCACACGAATATTAATTAACCGTAACAATATCACATCTTCTTCTCCCATACCATACCCTCTAAACACCCTTCAGCATTCCTCTCTCACTCACTCTCTGACTTTTTTCAGATCTTTCTGTCATGCCTGTTTGTTATCTCCCCAAGTCTACATACAATGCGTATATGCAGTATATCTATACACTCAGTGGCCAGTCTATTAGGCACACCCATCTTGCATCCAGAACAGCCTGAATTCTTTGGGGCATCAAAACATTGCTCAATTGGTATCAAGAGACCTAATGTACGCCAGGAAAACATTCACCACACCGTCAGCAGCCTGTACCGTTGACAGCAGGCAGGATGGAGCCATTTACTCATGCTGCTTACGTCAAGTCCCTACTCTGCCATCAGCATGGCGCAACAGGAACCGGAATTTGTCAGACTAGGCAATGTTTTTCCACTCCTCAATTGTCCAGTGTTGGTGATCGTGTGCCCACTGGAGCTGCTTCTTCTTGTTTTTAGCTGATAGGAGTGGAACGCGGTGTGGTCGTCTGCTGCAATAGCCCATCGATGACAAGGACCGATGAGTTGTGCATTCTGAGATGCCGTTCTGCACACCACTGTTGTACTACGCTATTATTTGCCTGTCTGTGGCCTGTCTGTCAGCTTGCACGATTCTTGCCATTCTCTTTTGACCTCTCTTCACAACGAGCTGTTTTCACCCACAGGACTGCTGCTGACTGGATGTTTTCTGTTTGTGTCCGTTCTCGGTAAACACTAGACGCTGTCGTGCATGAAAAGCCCAAGAGGACGTTTCTGAGATACTGGAACCAGCGTGCCACTATCAAAGTCACTTAGGTCACTAGTTTTGTCATTTCTAACATTCAATCGAAGAGTCACTGAATGCCTCAATGCCTTTGACTGCTTTATGTAGCAAATCGCGGCCAGTCATTGCTTTCTATAGCAAGTCACGTAACTTACTGTGTATAGGAGAGAACCATTTTCTTGAACGGGGTGGTGTACCTAATAAACTGCATTTACACTGGCTGTACAAAACATTAAAAACAAAAGAAAACTTTCCTAATATTGAGTTGCACCCCCCCCCCCCCCTCCCCCCCAAACACCCCTTTATCAAAGCCCAAATCTCTAGGTTAAGCTGTTACATAATGGGTAGGTAGAGCATATAGTGGTCGCTATATAGATCAGTATTGTGAAGCTGTTCAGTTGACAGGAGAGGAGATAAGGGGTGGGAGGTGGAAAGGTGAACATTGATGAATGGAGAGGAAATGGGACATTGGCAATCTCTCTCTCGTTCTCTCTTACACACACACACACACACACACACCTCTCTCTCGCTCTCTTGCTCTTTCACTCTCCCTCTGTGCCTTTCTGTCATGCTCCTTATTACCCAAGTCTACATACAGTATGAATATGCAGTATATATAGATAACTGGCCACTGAGTGTACAAAACATTAAGAAGACTTTCGTAATATTGAGCTTGCACCCCCCCCCCCCTTTTGCCCTCAGAAAAGCCTCAATGCGTCAGGGCATGGACTCTACAAGGTGTTGAAAGTGTTCCACAGGGACGCAGTCCTATGTTGACTCCAATGCTTCCCGTAGGCTTACATGGGATAGTGGCAATCTCTCTCACTCTCACTCACTCACTCACTCACTCACTCACTCACTCACTCACTCACTCACTCACTCACTTACTCACTCACCCACTCACTCACTCACTCACTCACTCACTCACTCACTCACTCACTCACTCACTCACAGACACACTCCTCGTTTGTCTCCCCCTCAGTATTTTCTCTCTCCTGAGAGGCTCATGTACATAGTGTTTCCCATCACCTGTCCTAAAATGAGCATATTTCCTTCATGCGGATTTCAGAATATTCGCATGACAATCTGTCACAAAGTGCATGGAAACCTAGCTAGTCTCATTTATTTCTTTGTAAGTTATTTGTGTGTCAATGTTTGGCAGCATAAGTGTTTACCTATTCACGCCAAATGGACAATGAACAGACATCCAAATGACAAAGACTTGGGGAGATAACAAACAAGCATGACAGAAAGGTGTGAAAAAAGACAAACGGAGAGAGATAAAGAGATAATAGAGAGAGAGAGAGAGTCATTGTCGCTGGTTGAGTCACATGAAACGAGAGTGTGAATGAAGCAGAATTAATGTGTGAACATCCCCCCATCAGTGAAATGAGGTGTGAGGACGTAGAGCAGACTGTCGCCCTGGGTAGAATATGCAGGCCTTCATTACACAAGGTCTGACTGATTGGGGGAACCACCCAGAATAACGCTCCAAATCCTATACCATGTACTGAACAAGAATATAAACAAGACATGTAAAGTGTTGATCCCATGTTTCAGGAGCTACAATAAAAGGGTCTCTAAAATGTGCAGTTTTGTCACACAACCCAAATGCCGCAGCTGTCTCGGGTTTTGAGGGAGCATGCAATTGCCAGATAATTTTCGGTTCATTTCTCTACCATAAGCTGCCTCCCACGTCGTTTTAGAGAGTTTGTCAGTACGTTCAAGCGTCCTCACAACCGCAGACCACGTGTCACCATACCAACCCAGGATCTCCACATCCCGCTTCTTCACCTGCGGGATCGTCTGAGACCAGCCACCCGGACAGCAGATGAAATTGTAGGTTTGCACGACCAAATCATTTTCTGCACAAACTGTCAGAAACCATCTCAAGGAAGCATATCTACCTGCTCGTCGTCCTCACCAGGATCGTGACCTGACTACATTTCATATAAAATCAAATTGTATTAGTCAAATGCGCCGAATACAACAGTGGGTAGACCTCACAGTGAAATGCTTACTTACGAGCCCCTAACCAACAATGCAGTTTTTTTTTTTTTTTACAAAAATCTAAAAATACAGATAAGAATAAGAAATAAATGTAACAATACCACTTGCTTCTGAAGCTAAGCAGGGTTGGTCCTGATCAGTTCCTGTATGGGAGACCAGATGCTGCTGGAAGTGGTGTTGTAGGGCCAGTAGGAGGCACTCTTTCCTCTGGTCTAAAACAATATCCCAATGCCCCAGGGCAGTGATTGGGGACACTGCCCTGTGTAGGGTGCCGTCTTTCAGATGGGGACGTTAAACGGGTGTCCTGACTCTCTGAGGTCATTAAAGATCCCATGGCACTTATCGTAAGAGTAGGGGTGTTAACCCCGGTGTCCTGGCTAAATTCCCAATCTGGCCCTCAAACCATCGCGGTCACTTAATAATCCCCAGTTTACAATTGGCTCATTCATCCCCCTCCTCTCCCCTGTAACTATTCCCCAGGTCGTTGCTGCAAATGAGAACGTGTTCTCAGTCAACTTACCCGGTAAAATAACGGATAAATAAAACAAATAAAAAAACAAGTAATTAAAGAGCAGCTGTAAAATAACAATAGCGAGACTATATACAGAGGGTGCCAGTACAGAGTCAATGTACGGGGGCACTGGGTACATATAGGTAGAGATATTAAAGTGACTATGCATAAATGATAACAACAGAGAGTAGCAGCGGTGTAAAAGAGGGAGGGGCAATGCAAATAGTCTGAGTAGCCATTTGATTAGGTGTTCAGGAGTCTTATGGCTTGAGGGTAGAAGCTGTTTAGAAGCCTCTTGGACCTAGACTTGGCGCTCCGGTACCGCTTGCCGTGTGGTAGCAGAGAGAGCAGTCTATGAATAGGGTGGCTGGAGTCTTTGACAACTTCCTCTGACACCGCCTGGTATAGAGGTCCTGGATGGCAGGGAGCTTGGCTGGCCCCAGTGATGTACTGGGCCGTTCGCACTACCCTCTGTAGTGCCTTGCGGTCGGAGGCCGAGCAGTTGCCATTACCAGGCAGTGATGCAACCAGTGATGCTCTCGATGGCGCAGCTATAGAACCTTTTTAGGATCTGAGGACCCATGCCAAATATTTTCAGTCTCCTGAGGGGGAATGTTGTGCCCTCTTCATGACTGTCTTGGTATGTTTGGACCATGTTAGTTTGTTGGTGATGCGGACGCCAAGAAACTTGAAGCTCTCAAGCTGCTCCACTGCAGCCCTGTCGGTGAGAATGTGGGTGCGCTCGATCCTCTTGTTCCTGTAGTCCACAATCATCTCTTTTGTCTTGATCACGTTGAGGGAGAGGTCGTTGTCCTGGCACCACACGGCCGGGTCTCTGACCTCCTCCCTATTGGCTGTCTCATCGTTGTCGGTGATCAGGCCTACCACTGTTGTGTCTTTGGCAAACTTAATGATGGTGTTGGAGTCGTGCCTGGCCGTGCAGTCATGAGTGAACAGGGAGTACAGGAGGGGGCTGATCACGCACCCCTTAGAGGCCCCTGTGTTGAGGATCAGCGGCGTATGTGTTGTTATACCTACCCTTGCCACCTGGGGGCGGCCCGTAATGAAGTCCAGGATCCAGTTGCAGAGGGAGGTGTTTAGTCCCAGGGTCCTTAGCTTATTGATGAGCTTTGAGAACACTGTGGTGTTGAACACTGAGCTGTAGTCAATGAATAACATTCTCACATAGGTGTTCCTTTTCTCCAGATGGGAAAGGGCAGTGTGGAGTGCAATAGAGATTGCATAATCTGTGGATCTGTAGGGGCGGTATGCAAATTGGAGTGGGTCTAGGGTTTCTGGGATAATGGTGTTGATGTGAGCCATGACCAGCCTTTCAAAGCACTTCATGGCTACAGACGTGAGTGCTCTGTGCATTCAAATTGCCATCGGTACAGTGCAATTGTGTTCGTTGTACGTAGCGTTTGCTGCCTATGCCATAACCCCACTGCCACCATGAAGCACTCTGTTCACAACATTAACATCAGCAAATGTGTGCCAGTGGTCATCAAATGGGAGCATCCGGCGTCCTAATTGATTTCAGTGGGTAAATGCTCCCGTTCAATGACCACGGCACGCTGGAGAAGTGTGCTCTTCATGATGAATCGGATGAATCCCGTACCAGGCAGATGGCAGACAGAGTGTATGGGGTTGTGTGGGCAAGCAGTTTGCTGATGTCAGCGTTGTGAACAGAGTACTTCGTGGTGGCGGTGGGGTTATTGTATGGGCAGCAAAAGCTACGGACAACAAACAAAATTGCACAGAGATAACATGACGAGATCCTGAGGCCCAATGTCGTGCCATCACCTCATGTTTCAGCATGATAATGCACAGCCCCATGTTTCAAGGATCTGTACACAATTCCTTTAAGCTGGAAATGTCCCATTTATTCCATGGCCTGCATGCTTACCAGGCATGTCACCCATTGAGCATGTTTGGGATGCTCTGGATCGACATGTACAACACCATGTTCCAGTTCCCGCCAATATCCAGCAACTTCACACAGCGGAACAACATTCCATAGGCCACAATCAACAGCCTGCTCAACTTGTGCTGCACGAGGCAAATGGTGGTCACACCAAATACTGACTGGTTTCCTGATCCACACCCCTACTTTAAAAAAAAAGCTATCTGTGACCAACAGATGTATATCTGTATTCCCAATCATGTGAAATCCATAGATTAGGGCCTAATGAATTTATTTCAATTGACTGATTTCCTTATGTGAACTGTAACTCAGTAAAATCTTTGAAATTGTTGCGTTTATATTTTTGTTCATTGTAATATATATACCCCCAGAAGTATTGGACATTTTACATCAGGCAGAAAACTCAGGAATGGACCGCTCTCACTAGGAACAGGGGGAGAGGAGGAAAAGAGGAAAATAGGTTTTTTGAAATTCATATATTTCCGTTCCCCCGTAGGCAGATGTTTAAGAGTTTGTACAAGCACACACACACACACACACACACACACACACACACACTACAAGTGCATAACATTCCCAGTCTCTGGTATAAGGAGAATGGTTTATCAGAGTATAGGGAGTCACATACGTTTGTACTGGGAGTATATAGGATGTAGGTAAAAGTAAGCATGATGTATTGTAATACGAAGACAGAAAATGTGAATACGCATCAACAGTAAGTGTCTAATGTGAAGATTGCATGTTAGCTGGTAATACTTTAGAATTGCATCCCGGAAGATATACTTCATTTCCTACAGTAACGTTTCTGTTTTAACAGAAGTAGACTAACATGAATCTGTGGTGAATCCCTGCAGCCTCAATTTCCCCCAATTGTACTTACCTAACAATTATAGTTTTATAATATATTATCTCTTTGAGAACACTACGAATGGCAAGTCCAAGTCTGATTAATATCTACTAAAAGTAATAGTAGTAAGTACAGCCCAGTACAATAGTCTACATTAGTCTACACTTTCAACCATCTTGAAGCACACCGACGTTCAAATGGGAACACAGTGTCAGATATTTTGTTGATTACGTAATGGATGCATTTTCCACGTAGATTCCACGTCACAATTACGTTGCAACAACGTTGACTTAACGAGTTTGTGCCCAGTGCTGCCCCATAATGCTGTAAACCACATTCCCACCAGGTAATGGCATCAGGGTATCACTACTGCTATGCCCTCCAGCAAAACTTTTTTTTACCTCGGCTGCTCCACACAACACCCAGGTGTATAAACACACTCTCTCCTCTCTCCCTCTCGTCTCTCCTCTCTTTCACTCTCTTCTACCACTTTCTGACAGGTTCACTTTGCGGCCTGATTGGGAGGAGCCACCCAGAGGAACACTCCAAATCACTCACAGACACACGCACACACACACACACACAGCTCTCCTAAGTTACCCCCAAAAGTATCGGACATGTTACATCACAGGGAAAACTTCAAGCATAGATTTTTGTTTTGTAAATCCTTGGAGAGAAAGATATAGCGTGTTAGACTTAGAAGAGAGATAGAGCAGAAGAGAGAAAGAGTGTCATGTGGATTTATCTTTTCCAAATCGATTAATGTCTGAGTAAATGTCCAATTAATCTGCTTTATGGTATCAGTGTGAGCTTAGCAGGATGAAATATGCATGAGCGTGCATCAGACGGCCGTGCGTTTAAATATTCTTTTCATCCCTTGCCCTGAGGAAATGTGTCAGATTGGACCGGAGTGTGTGTGTGTTGTATAGACTCCCAGACCTTTATAAGGAGCTCTCTCTGGGAGATGAGCACTGATGGGAGTGGGCCCGCAGCCCAGACAGAAACACACTGACACACAACGACACACACACACACACACACACACACATACATACACACTCATGCACCCATACATGCATACCCGTAGGCACGCACATATGTATGCCCACTCACACATAAACACACGCAAACAGTAACAGAAACACACTCATGTGTGCCAACACAGAACACCACATTAAGACACACATGCTCACCTAGAAACACATACCAACAACATTACGAAAACCACTGAATATCCCCTAGCACCAGTCCCCAGGCTAGGTGATCAATCGGTTCTAATTGTGTCCAGAGCCAATAATGGGAGAGGATCCAGAGGCCGTGAGTGGGCTAAGTAATCATTGTGTTTAATTACCCCACAATTAGGGCTGGCTCTAGCCTTTTAGGGGCCCTAAGTGAGATTTGGGGGGACCTGGCACTATGGATTAGTGTGTTTGCGCGCGCGTGTGTGTGTGTGTGTGTGTGTGTGTGTGTGTGTGTGTGTGTGTGTGTGTGTGTGTGTGTGTGTGTGTGTGTGTGTGTGTGTGTGTGTGTGTGTGTGTGTGTGTGTGTGTGTGTACCTGTGTGTTCTGCGCTTACATCACCACTGCCTCTCATCTCACTGACGATATATTCCCAGTGTCGTGTGAAAGAGTGGAGCATAACGATCCGTAGTCACATAATCACTGGTCCTTAGAATTGTACATGCTGTTCTGAGATCAGTGTCTCCTAATGCTGTCTGTACACCTTGGATTTATTTTAAAAAAAAATTAAGAATCACATTTGATTTATCACACACACCGAATACAACTGGTGTAGACTTTACAGTAAAATGCTTGCTTTAACAATAGATGCATCGTTTAAATAATAATGATAACAAAACAGTTAATAGTAACTAACACAATAATACGAATGGGGAGATACAGTGCATTCGGGAAGTATTCAGACCCCTTGACTTTCTTCACAAGTTGTTACCTTACAGCCTTGTTCTAAAATGGATTAAATAAAATAAAAAATCCCCAGCAATCTACACACAATACCCCATGTTGACAAAGTGAAAACAGGTTTTTAGAAATGTTTGCACATTTATTAAATATTAAAAACAGATACCTTATTTACATGAGTATTCAGGCCCTTTGCTATGAGACTTGAAATTGAGCTCAGGTGCATCCTGTTTCCATTGATCATCCTTGATGTTTCAATCGATTGGACATGATTTGGAAAGGAGCACGTGTCTATACAAGGTCCTACAGTTGACAGTGCGTGTCAGAGAAAAAACCAAGCCATGAGGTCGAAGGAGTTGTCCGTAGAGCACCTTCCAGAAGAACAACCACCTCTGCAGCATGGTAGTGGCAGCATCATGCCGTGGGGATGTTTTTCCGTGGCAGGGACTGGGAGACTAGTTAGGATCAAGGGAAATATGAAAGGAGCAAAGTACAGAGAGATCCTTGATGAAAACCTGCTCCAGAGCGCTCAGGACAGGCTGGGCCGAAGGTTCAACTTCCAACAGGACAACGACCCTAAGCACACAGCCAAGACAACACAGGAGTGGCTTTGGGACACGTTTCTGAAAGTCCTTGATTGGCCTAGCCAAAGCCCGGACATGAACACGATCAAACCTGAAAGTATCTGGGCATTACCGCTCCCCATCCAACCTGAAAGAGCTTCAGAGGATCTGAAGAGAAGAATGGGAGAAACTACCCAAATACAGGTGAGCCAAGCTTGTAGCGTCATACCCAAGAAGACTAGAGGCAGTAATCGCTGCCAAGGTGCTTCAACAACGTACTGAGTAAAGGGTCTGAATACTTATGTAAAAAATATATATATATTTGTTTTATTTTTTATTCTAAAAACCTGTTTTTGCTTTGTTATTGTGGGGTATTGTGTGTCGATTGATGAGAAAAACAACCATTTTATCCATTTTAGAATAAGGCTGTAACTTAACAAAATGTGTAAAAAGTCGAGGGGACTGAGTACATCCCGAAGGCACTGTATACATAGAGTACCAGTAGCAGATTGCCCAAGCCTTAAATAAAGATGTTACACCTTGTATTTATATATATATATATATATATATATGAGAGAGCGAGAGCGAGGCAGAGGCAGAGAGGCAGAGAGGCGAAAGCAGATTGAGCAAGACAGAGGAAGAGAGTGTATATGAAAATGTCTATGTGCGTGCAAGGATAAGGATGTACAAGGATAATGTGTGTGGGTGTGTAATAGGGGTCAGTGTGCTGCTAACAGCTTAGCGTCCTCCACTGTCTGACTGCTGTGGTAGCAGAGTTACACGATGACGTTATAATGTTTATGCACCAAATGGTTGTCCTATGCAATAGAGCAGGGTTCTTAGAACTCTCTCTTTTACTTCTGATTGAAGTGAGAGGAGTTTGTGAAGCTTGGTCTGGAAACTGTTTAAGAGATGGCTTGGTGATAAAAACCAAACAGCCACATTCCATTCTATGATTAGTGGTGCATGTGAGACATATGTCTCCGGTTTGATTGGGGCGGCATTGTGTGTGTGAATCGAGATAGAGATAGTAGCCTGAAGGAATAGAACAAGCATTTTATTGCTGTGGCAGATGACCACAGGATAAACCCAAAGTGGCTTCTGGAGCCCCCCAATCTAAATGGGAGGGGTTGAACCAGCTACTGAGCCATCTTGGAATCAGGTATATAAGAAACAGCATGGTCTGTAAAGGGTAGGCTGCTGGTCTTAATTATTGCAATGATATATCATTGTTAAATAAAGATGCTTGTTTGAAGAAATTACAGTCTCTCTCAGTATGAATTTCCACGACAACGCCCAATACGGGGCTTGAACCAGTTATCACCTGCTTCCCAACACACTTGACCACCCTCCTTGACAATGTTGCGCCATCCAAGAGGTACCAATTGGTTCCAGCCACAACACCGCTGTAACCGGGGGCTCAGCATGTTGATAACAGCAGCTTCCACCACTGTCCAAATGCCCCGTACTGGGCTCGAACCAGTAATCCTTTGCTTCCCAACACACTTGATCGCCCTCCTTGACAATGTGCAAACCGATTGAGCCTTACAAACAATATTTTTGGGATGGCTCCATCTGCGAACATTTCAAGATCGACGTGGCGTGAGCTCGCGGTACATTCTTAACTCCATTAAACGTGTCGTACTGCATTTCACATGACAACTGGACAGGACCGAATGCACTAATTCACTCCACACTGGTAGTTTACAGTCAGTGTCTGAAAATGAATGGAATCCATTATTTGGTATGATGTTGTTCACATCTTCCTTACCTTATCTGGTTCTGCGTGCGGTTCTATAACGGTTCTATTCGCTGTGTCCACAGCTCTACTTGGTTCTAGGTTCACTTGGGAATAAACAGGCCTGCTCTTGGAAATAGAACGACAAGCTTTCATGGTTTAATTTCCATGGAAATAGGCTGTGCGAGAGAGCTGGAATGAGATGGGAATTTCAGAAGCCCGCTCATTGCTTCCCTTTAGGAATTCGGTATCCGGCATTTGCCCCTCATCAGGAGTAATTCATTCAGGCTCTGGCTCCTCTGGCCTCGGTCTCTACGAGGTAGAGAGATCATTACAATTGGTTAGCCAGGAGCATCAAATTAAGGTCGTGCTACCGTTTCAAACACGCTGCTGTCCTCACGGAAATGGACCCATCTCCTGAAATGACATTCAGGCAAAGATGTTGCATTTGAAATGAGGGGGACAATATCACGTAACAGTCCGTTTTACAGACGATATTTGCAATTTTGAGTGGCTTTTTCTCGCCAAATGTCGCCTGAACGGCACATGAACCAAAATGCTGGCAGCTGTCCCAGAGCCGATTTGAATGGAAGATAATAACAACCCTTTTCTAATATCTCTCCTACACCTGCGGCCTGCATGGCGCTATAGACAATCCCAGCTGCCCCAGGCCGGACCACTGGATGGAAAACGGTTTTAATATCGGCCCGGGTCTGAGACGCCGGAAGGAAGGATGACATGAGATCAGGGGGAGGGAGGGGGGGTTGGGAGGGAGGGAGGGAGGAGGGTGGGGTGATGAAATGACTGTGCGCGGGTAATAAAAAACAGACGATTGGATGGGGTGAAGGTGCGGGTCGGGGTGGAGGACGGAAGGAGGACGGGTGAATGTCTTCAAAGGCCCCGGCTATAAACAAGAGCGGGACTTAAATATTCATAACCTGGGAATGGGTCGGCCTGTCCCTTTCATCTCCTCCAGGGAGAGACGGACAGAGATGAAGAGGGGAGGAGAGAGAGGGAAGAAAGTTTGGCGTTAACTTTGAATATAGGGTGATTTCAGGCTCAATTACAGAGCTGATGAAAGCCGCAGCTTTGTAACCTAGCTTCTTGCCCCCCTTTCTTTTTCGGTTTCTTTATCTCTCTGTTCCTTTCAAGACCGTCTTCTCTCTCACTTCTTCCTCTCGCTAGCTCGCTCTTAAACTCTTGCTCTCTGGTTCTCTTCTCTTTTTTTTTTTTCAACCTCTGCTTCATCGCATTAACCTTTCTGTTTTCTCCAGTGTTGACCGATTGGCCTCTTCCTCTGTCAAAGGAGGAAAGTAGTCATGGTGATCTCCTAGCTGTGTCAGTGTGTTAAGGACAGCGATTGGCCATGAACTGGCCTAAAGGTAGAAGGATAGGTAGCAGTGTGGGGAACAATGGGACACTGTAGCTCTGTCTGGAGGAGGAGAGAAAGATGGATAGGAGGTCCGACCCGAGTGGATGTGCTTCATTGGGACAGAATGGTCCTGGGGTATTTATGCCATTGTCGACCCTTACAGTTCATTTCATCACAAATCAAAATCCTTATTAAAGACATATTCATGACACCTGCAACAAACTGACTCATAGAGACTTGTTCTTGGTTTAGATTGAGCTGCGTATACATTCATCACAATATCCACGACTCACACATTCCAAGACGAAAGCTATAATCATTGCTGAAGTTTTATGAGGCTGTTAATAGAATTGCTAAGCCACAGTCTGACATTTAGATGACACTTCAGTGGAGGTATTAATGCCAAGGTTTCTTTGTTCTCTCTAAGGGCCTGTCTGTCTTTATCCTGTCTCTGCTGAGTGTGAGAGGAGTTGTAGGGATGTCAGGGGTAGACTGGACCGCGGAGGAAGACTCAATCCCTCGAATCAGAGATCACTCAGCGGGAACAGCCAACATGGAGACAGAGGATAAGGCAGAGATTGGTACCAGAGACAAAAAGCTTACATCATAACGTATGGGAGGTGGTATTACTTCTACCAGGTACTCCTCTCCAGTCCTTATACAGAAACAGAATAATGAATATAGGGGAATATACAATTTGATGTCTACAGTACCATCATGGTCTTCATTGCATCATCCCGTGTCAAGTTTGTGTGTCTCCGATTGATTGATTTGTGTGTTTTATGAAGTCATGTTCCTTTACAGCGATGGGATCTTGACTCCGGGTTCTCCGTCATTATCACATCACATCTGTGTCATAGGGGGTATTAAAATCTCTCTCTGCGCTGCATGACAGTTGGAGCGCTTGTCACTGTAGACCCGACTCCCGAGCTATAGTGTCTTTTGTCGTCATCGACAGATGGGCGAGGGCGAGACTTGACGATTGAACATCTAAGAGTTAAGGGTCAGCAGCCCTGAGGTCAGATATCCAGAATCCTATAATTTATTTTTTTGAACCTTTATTTAAACTAGGCAAGTCAGTCTAAGAACAAATTCTTATTCACAATGACGGCCGACCTGGGGGGGGGGGCAGTGGGTTAAACTGCCTTGTTCAGGGGCAGAACGACAGATTTTTACTTTGCCAGCGGAGGGATTCGACCCATCAACCTTTCGGTTACTGGTTCAACGCTCTAACCACTGGGCTACATTACCTGCCGCCCCAATTCGCAGGACTTACTTGCAAGTGTATTTTATCCGTCTTGCCCTCCTTATCCAGAGAGGGGATATCTGTTTAATCCCCAATTCACACTATCACACAGATGAGAGGACGGACTGACACAATCTACCTCGTGACTCGTCTGTCGCTGTCAGTTACGTAAATACGATTGGTCTAGGGCAGGCTGGGATTAGTGACATCACAGCGGGGTGTCTTTCCTACTACCTTTTGTCCTGTCTGACCTACCACAATGGCTTAGGATGCATCATGTCGTGCTGATTACAGGGCACACAGTGGGCTAACACTTATGGTACGTACTATTCTATACTACCTGTACGTTCAGTACCTCTACACTCAGTAGGGTATTCCATGTCATTGGAAATGAGGAGGAGAAGCAGCGTGTTCTGTATGAGGGAGTCACACTTAGCTACATGTCACTCAGGAGCCGGAGCCACATGGCGATGATGGCCTATTGGTGTTCTGAAGCTGAGTACGCCGCGACTGTGGGGGGATTCAACTGGAGGAGGAGGGGTTGTGGATTTAGGCCAAGGCTGCTGTGGTGCATAATAAATGATGATTTCTGTGCCTACACAGCCTCATGGCCCCTGGCTTTACGAACACGTCTGGGGAGCTGGCATTCAGAGTCGCACAAACAATGGAGGCAGCAGAACAAACAGATAAATGAACAGGAAGTGGAAAGAAATGGTTTGAAACGAAAGGGGGAAAGGATGAGACATCAAGTTAGGAAGTGAGGGAGAGAGGGATCTTTTTTTACAGGCTGCATTAAAATAAACCAAGTTCCTTGTTCTGGGTATTGAGGACATTGGATCCATTGTGTTAGGAGAAAGAAAAAGTATGTGTGTGCAAAGATATTTCTTAGTGGGATTAAGGTATTTCCTAAGTTTCGTTAAATACATCTACCTCGCCGGCTCCTCTTGCCTCTGGTTCTCTGTCTGTCATTGTCTTTAGAATGGTTTAGGAGTAAGTGAGAAAGCAGGGATTCCCCTTACTGTTCAATATTTGTGTTAGAGTAGTTTTGGAGTCACCTCGCTCTCTGTATCCCTCCGCCCTCTGTCTGTCTATAGGCAGAATTGAGGGGAAATCCTAGGGGGGATGCTCTTGGTTTCAGGGTTTGTAACGATTATGTTCTGACGAAGGCTGAGAGGGCTTTTGGCTTGATTGTTTCCTTATCTCTGCAACGCCTAAACTGGATGTCTTATTTGTCCATGTGGTGCACACACAGACACACATACTTAGTGTTTCTGACTCATTTCAATATTTCATGAGGAAAATAGCAACTCAATCCCATTTTATGGGGAACAGAGCTGCTCAATTCCCAATGCAGAAAATTATGCTGGCTAGAATGTTCACATTTCTTTATTTCAGCTGTGTCAATTCATAGAGGGCTGAATTATTCCGTCATTTAATGAATACACTGTTAATACACCACAATTCTCCAGGCAAGCTGAGATATCACTGTCTTACTCAAATGCGATCAGTGAATGAGCATGACATTACAAAAGTTGAAACACTGCAACCATTATCTTATCTCTGGGTGTTCTCTTTCTTGTAGGGCAACAACGACATTGTCTTCACAACACTGAGCATGCATGACTCATGTTATCTTCTCATATAGCCTGGTAGGCCACATGCGAAGTAGCTTTCTCAGCTCATGGCTGTGGGTTATGGGCCTGACGGACACGATTCGATGGGAGGGTGTTGAAATACAAAAACCCAGCTGTCAGAGAATTTATTCCACCCCAATTTCAAAACAGCACTCAACACTATTTATTTATTTATTTAGGAGGGTAAAGGTGGGGGGGGGGGGGGGGGTACATAGGGAGAGAGGGTGGCAGTTGAGGCGTGGATGGTCTCTGTGCATCTTCTTGGCCCTCTGGTGTTGACTTTGAGTTATACAGTGTTTGCATCCACTCCCGCTAATTAGCGCGCCACACCCTCCGGCACACACTCTGCTCTGCTCTCTTGGATGTGACCCAGTGACAAGGCAGAATGCAGCGTGGGAGAAAGTCACTGCGGCAACAACCACGCAAACATACATAGATTGAACTCACCTTTATCTCCCTGCAGCCTCCTCTCCATGAATTCCAGGGTAAAAATTTTAAAAAGCCAGCCATATCTGGAAAAAGTCTATTAAGTCTGGAGGAGAGAGACCGAGAATGGGTGGGTGTGAATTGGCTCTGATAACTACTGCTGTGTGGAGCGTGGAGGCACTCATGTATATGTATTCCTTGTTTATTTTATGCCAAAGTCTTGTGAAATACAAATGAGGACGTTACTGTGCTGTTCCTCTCACTGAAACGCTCTGGCACAAAAGCCAATCCGGATATAAAGGATCTATTTCCCAGAGACGGACCCACACACGTACGCGCACACACACATTCACACCCTCCCTTCTCTTCCATTTTCAGCCCCTTGTGTCCCCTGTGCATTAATCTGTGATTCTAAAGATGTGATTTTACGATGTCTTCCTTGAAATATTCATGGGCAGGCAGGCAGGCAGCGCGTCCTGCTGGGGCTGATCACCAGGTAGGATGAATATCATTACCATGGTTTCACACATGAGCAGCGCCATCATGGCTATTTAATGCCGGCCGCCCCTTTTCCTCCATCAAGTGCCTCCTTTCTCAACACCACCCCAACATTTTATTTATCAATCGCATTTTTGGCACCAAGGCACTTTTGGCTTTACAACCCCGCTGCAGCAGATTGAAATGGGGGGGGGGGGGGGGGGTTAATGTCTGTATATTTCAGCTTCCCATCCTGTTCCATCCTGATGCTAACACATTTCCCTATTTCAATGGGATTTCAATGGTATCCAAATGAGCCCCTGTCTTTCTGTGAGCTTTGAGCTCCTCCTTGCAACTCTATGTTCATGGACATTGCTATTGATGACACTGCTGCACCACAGGGGCTGAGTTAAAGCAGTTGCATTAATGCGATGTGTCGCCATGGATCCCCTCAGGGATTTCCCATAATGATGCAAAGTTATTTGCCCGGTCCCAATGTCACCTGTCATTCACCTGATCACTCAGGAGGACGTCGCTACAGGTCGGCACAGAGGCCATAATCATCCTGTAGGACCAACACCGCGCCAAAAGGATTCCTCATCATTTCAAAGGGGCCTCTTCTGTTTCTTTCCAGCCACTAGAGATTTGAGAACACACTGTGAAATGGCGGAGAGTCCAGTATCGAGATAAAATAGAATAGAATAGCTTTCTCAGGGGGTTTTCTGTTCATTATAAACTGTTGCTCCTTTGTTTCCCCCCTCTAAGGAGGCTTCATGAATTATGTAGAATTGGTGTAAAAAAAAAAATCTAATAAGGATAGTGTGTGCTGCACATTTAAAAAAATAAAGAAATCAATTGAAATCCTTGGACCTAAGCATTAGTTTTTTTGGCCCACCAAGTCCAAACAGTTTTTTTAAATTATTATTAAAGGTGAACTGCACTTACCGATTCCACATATGTTTCTTCCAGTGCTCAATTAAGAAAAGCAGCGGCCATTACTGAAGCCCAAACGAGAGTTGTCTTTGGGGTGTGGTATAATGTGGGTGTTTCTTGGGTGTGTCTTTGCCATTCAATCACAACAAACAAACAAACAAGGGCAGTAGTGAGGAACTTAGTGACAGCGAGATAAACTAATCTAGCTTTGCTATGGAGACTAGTTCTGAATTTGAGGACTTCTCTCCCCCTGACTGATTCGCCATCTCAAGATGATCTGCTAATTCAGTTCAATGTGTAGGCTAAAGACTGTGCTGACTTTGTGTTTAGCCAACCTGACAGCAGCTAGCTAGCATAGCTACAGCTGGCTAGCCTATCTAGCTTGTCAAATCACAGTTATGACAAGATAGCAAGAAGTACCAGTGTCTGGAATGTGCTTCATGGGACACCCGTTCTACAACACCTTGCTACGAAAGTAGCTTACAACTTGGAAGTTTTATCAGGTCATGTAAGTTACCGTGGAAACGATATCAACTGCGAGTTGAATTCCCGTCTTCTGTCAACGCAGCTGTCAACACAATATTATATAACTGGCTAGTTGTGCCTCGTCTCTGCTTATGTCAGCTGTTAGATCTAGAGGTAGACATTGCACAAACATGGCCAGCCTGAATGTAGATACATTTATAAACTAGACGTTGGGTGTGTTTGTTTCACAAAGACAATCTATTTCTAATCTATTTTTATGGTCCATTCTAAGGATGTGTCTGTCTAACCACACACTGACATGCACAACACTCTGGGTGAGGTTCTGTCTTAAAGTCTCCAGTGGGTGATGAAGTCCCTTCCATCTACTGTATGTAACGTATTGCAGGTTATGGTCAGGTGGAAGGAGGGTGGGGTGGAGGGGTGGAGTGCACCACACTCCATTCTGGATATGACAGAGTTTTCCTCAAAATGCAAGTAAAACTAAGTGCATGCTCTTCAACCGATTGCTGCCGGTACCCTCCCGCCCGACTAGCATCACTACTTTGGACGGTTCTGACCTAGAATATGTGGACAACTACAAATACCTAGGTGTCTGGTTAGACTGTAAACTCTCCTTCCAGACACACATTAAACATCTCCAATCCAAAAATAAATCTAGAATCGGCTTCCTGTTTTGCAACAAAGCCTCCTTCAATCAACATACCCTCGTAAAACTGACTATCCTACCGATCCTTGACTTTGGCGGTCATTTACAAAATAGCCTCTAACACTCTACTCAGCAAATTAGATGTAGATATCACAGTGCCATCTGTTTTGTCCCCAAAGCCCCATATACTTCCCACCACTGCGACCTGTATGCTCTCGTTGGCTGGCCCTCACTACATATTCGTCGCCAAACCCACTGGCTCCAGGTCATCTATAAGTCTATGCTAGGTAAAGCCCCACCGTATCTCAGCTCACTGGTCACCATAGCAGCACCCACTCGTAGGACACGCTCCAGCAGGTATATTTCACTGGGCATCCCCAAAGCCAACACTTCCTTTGGCCGCCTTTCCTTACAATTCTCAGCTGCCAATGACTGGAACGAATTGCAAAACTCACTGAAGCTGGAGTCTTATATTTCCCTCTCTAACTTTAAGCATCAGCTGTCAGAGGAGCTTACCGATCACTGTACCTGTATACAGCCAATCTGTAAATAGCACATCCAACTACCTCATCCCCATATTGTTACTTATCCTCATATTGTTACTTATCCTCTGTTAAGGGAATTTTTATCAATAATGACTAATTATGTATACATTTCAATCAGGACTGACTAATCAGAATACTATTATGTTACTGTATATGTATGAATTTTCTTTTTAATCCTAGTACTGAATATAATGTGTGTAAATATAATCAAGAATTAGAACAATGACTGTCTGTTCCTTGGTAGAAATGAATGAACTATATCGCCAGACTGGCTAGAATGCTTATCTACACAGGCTGACCTTGCCTCTAGATGATGTGGGAAGGCTTGAGAACTATACCGCCTTTGTACCAGTGTCAAGAAGAGACGAAACAGTTTAGAAAACGCTGACGTCATTTTCAGTTTATAACCTGTGATAAAATGTATCATGGGCAGTACTCTAGAGAATAAACGCAGCTGGTTGATTTCAAAGACTGGTCTCTGTCCATTTTATACAAATAAGAGTCTTACAAATTCTTATGAATTGACAGAGTGTTTAATTTTGATTGAGTATTAAAACATAGAGGAATTTAATTCCTGTAACATCCTCTTGCTCTTTTGCACTCCAGTATCTATTCTCTACTTATACATCATCTGCACATCTGTCATTCCAGTGTTAATGCTAAATTGTTATTATTTTACCTCCATGGCCTATTTATTGCCTTACCTCCCTACATTTGCACACACTGTACATAGATTTTTCTATTGTGTTATTGACTGTTGTTTGTGTAACTCTGAGTTGTTTTGTCGCAATGCTTTGCTTTGTCTTGGCCAGGTCGAACGTGTTCTCAACTGGCCTACCTGGTTACGTAAAGGTGAAATACAGAAGAGAATAAATGAATAAAAACCCATGGGTCCAGAGTTCAATAAGTACAGGCAGATGTGAGATGCAAGAAGGTGGCACTCTTCTCATACCACTCTGTAGCTACTGACCAAGCTTCCTCCAGGAAGAAGCGTTGACTCAATCAGTAGCCTACAGAGTAATATGAGAAGAATGCCAAGAATGCCAACTTATGTAGATATTCGAAACAAAGGGTTATGATGTCTTTCAAGTGTAATAGTTCCATGTAGAATAAACAATCCTTCACAAAAAATACTATAGAAGCAGTGTTTTGCTAATATAACAAGGTACAAATATTACACGTCTTTCATCTTCTGTCATTCACAGCCGATACAGGTACTGTACCAATCAGCATTTTGTCTGGTGGTACATGTTAGTCGTCCTCCCTTCGTACGGTGTCCCATATAAGACAGTCTCCGGACATGTTTGAAGAATACACAATGTCCCCGACTACCATTCCATTCAATAATAACCAAAAACCGAAAAGTAATAGATGTGTTTCGTATCATTTTAACGCTGAGTTCAAGGTCTCTCCCAGTTCAAACGTCTGCATCCACCTGTCTTTTAGTGAGGGGGACTCCGTGACAAACCATCTCTCCTGTTCTCCACCTGTAGAGAAACAAGGTAGAGTTGGTACACACAGCACTGATTACATGATCAATGGTTGTTACAGTAGGTGAAGTCCAGGACAGACAAGTGACGGTGTTTTGACCTATGACCAGACCAAATGTGACCAACCTGAAGTGGGACTGGTGCCTGGGCGCGTACTGACTCAGCGGTCTGCTCCTCCTATGGTAGGGGGCTTCCCACAAAACCGCTGAACAACAAATCCACCCGTTTTTGTAAGTAGCCTGCGAATGAAATAAAATATCATCACTCAATAAATATATAGCAACAACAACAACAAAAAACATCTGTAGTTTGGAAGTAATTATACTAATAGAGTGACGTTAAGTACAACACAGATTCAGGCCAATGACGCTGCATGACGCTGGTACTATGCAACTAGCGGTAACGATACATTGCTGAATGCTCGCTGACACGTATTTGTAGCATGCTAGCTTAAAAGACTGGTACTCGGTCTAGACAAGTACCATCTTTCATTTATTTTTGCGCTAGAAAATACACAACAGACTTTCACGAGAGCAGGCGTGTTGTTTTAGCACTAGTAGCAGATGAAGCCCCCGAATGCTAGCTAGCTAGTGCTAAATAACCTAGCCCTTGATCACTAAAAGGCAGAATGCCGCCAGGGCCTGTTTTCGAGAGCAAGAGCTAACCCAAACAACATGCCTGTTCCTCTAAAAGTAGCTAGCTACCTAACGTGCAAATCTGGGTTAGTTATCAATATTTTTGTCCTAGTTGAAATGAATTGGCTAGCTACCTAACTTTAGCTACTGGAGATCTTCTTAGCTCGCCAGTTCGAGTGGAAACGTTAACGATAGCAACATGGCCTCAGTTACATCCTATCAAACCTTCTCGTCAGGTGCAACGTTAGCTATGCAAATCTTCCTGTCTATGACATTATATCACATTAGGGAGAGGCTATGTATTTAGCGAGTTACATCACAGTATCATAGCTAGCTACTCACCACACACCAGTCACAGCCATGATGTCGTACGTTTGTTGCATGTAGTCCATTCCTTGCCATCTTGCGCAATATTGCTGAATGCATTAGAAGTTTGCACCAACTTTAAGGAAGCCCATTTTCACTCCTATGCCGAGCAAGTGTGTGTGGGCAATTGGACATCATTGGCAAAAGTGGGCATGTAACAAACCCATACCCGTCTTGACGCACTCACTTCCAAATCTAATTTTGGACAAGACTGACTTCATGACCGAAAGGATCCTATTTACACTTTGTCGTCAATTTTGACACTAGAGTAAAACAAAACAACTCCAAAAACAATGAATTTACCAGTATGGATTGAAGAATTGAATTGAAGGAAATTAGCTTTGAAACTGAACAAAAATATTCTAATCTCAGCTCCAGGACAGAATATGAAGAATCGCAGGAAATTACCTTTAAAGGTCCAATGCAGACATTGTTTTAATCTATTTATCAAATTATTTCGGGGTAACAATTATTTCTGGTAACAGTAAAAAAAAAAAATACTTTACTGTGATTCTTTTCAATTAAAATTGTAAAAAATATTTGAAAATAGCTTCTTAGCAAAGAGCAATTTCTCAAGCAATAATTTTGCTAGGACTGTCTGAGTGAGGGGCCTAAATGGATGAGCCTAATGCGAGGGATATGTATAGCCTAACAACTCACACTGAATTCTTCCACTGTTCCGTTGTTCAAAAAAACTTATCAACGATTGGATCGTCTCTAACCAATCAGAGTATCAAAGCCAATTAAACATTTTCAAACCGCCGCTTTACCCACGTGTGCTCTGGCTCTGGCCCAACCCATCGGTTTCTGGTACAATCAGACGACCCCCAAATGTGTTCGCATTCGGTGAAGAGTCTGGGAGGTACTCAGATCCAGACTCATTGTGGAGAAGAAACTTACATCCGTGGGTGTGTCGCAGTGTTTGGATGGAGCAAGGAGTCTGGGTAGCCAGGCAAGGATATGTAACCTGAAAACGAGATGTTATTGACAGAGAGGTTTCAAACTCGCTTTGTTATTGGTCTATTAACTTATACTGCCTGGTGACTCTATCCCACCAAAGCAGGCAGAAATTCCTGGAGGTCTATTCAAACCGCTCTTACACTAAAAGTGCATTATCATAATTTCACAATTTCACAGAATTATTTCAACCTGATAGTGTGGAAATACTGTATATATACACACACAACACGGGAAAATCAAGTTTTTGTCTGCACTTGGCTCTTAAAACTGCAACATTTTATCTCAGCTCCATGGTAGAATGTGTAGAATTGTAGGAAATTAGCTTCAAAACGGCAAACACTTCTCTCAATTGCAGAAAATTGGTTTAAATATGCAAAACATTTCTCTACACTGCCAAGATGGGGTCCTCTAAAATGTTCTCTAAATTTCAGCCGCGCTGACGGGCCTTCCATGTCCCTGGCCACGCCACCTGCCAAGCCCCCCTGCCATGCCCACCACCTAAGTCCCTTTTTGATCCAGAAAGAAAATCCTGGATGTGTGTGGTGTGTGTGTGTGTGTGTGTGTGTGTGTGTGTGTGTGTGTGTGTGTGTGTGTGTGTGTGTGTGTGTGTTTGTGTGTGTGTGTGATGTCTGTGTGCTGTGTGTGTGTGTGTGTGTGTGTGTGTGTGTGTGTGTGTGTGTGTGTGTGTGTGTGTGTGTGTGTGTGTGTGTGTGTGTGTGTGTGTGTGTGTGTGTGTGTGTGTGTGTGTGTGTGTGTGTGTGTGATGTCTGTGTGCTTGCGTGTGCTTGCGTGTGCGTATGAGAGACGGGTGTTTGGTGTGTGTGAGTCCACATCGCCTGTCCCTCTGCCTTTTCAGAAGCTTTTCAGCCAGTTGCCATACCACCATGACATTTCTGGATATTTTCAACCATTTCCAAGTCATGGTTTCAATTCAAAATGATTGCCGCTCCAATCCCCCTGCCAGCGCGCCAGTTACGGAGGGCAACCAGTACCACAGATAAGACGTAATAAATAGGCTTAGCAAGAAACTACTCAGTATTTTGAATTAGTATATAGAATTAGACATGTGCTGTATCAAAGATTACCACATAGGCTACCACCTCTGAACTGATGAGCTAACCTGCCAATGTTTGGCTCAAGAAGCATACCTCTGGATTTCACGAGCTGTATGAGTCATCGACAGCCCCTCTGTCCTTTCTCTCCGACATGAGGCTGACAACGCCTCAATCTCTCTTCTTTACCAACGCAGTCGCCGCTAACACGCCGAGTCATCAGTCGATCAATAGGCAGAATAAATTCCCCAGCCAGGATGCTCCGACACTGAAAGAAGGGTTGTGTATACAGCTACATCGAATGTGTGCTGCCGTCAACAATATGAACAAACCTCTGAGGTGTGACTTTAAACTGTCATTAACTTCCTGTCCGAGAGCCACGACAGTACATGCCTGGCTACCATTCGGTACCGAAAAGTAGCAATTTACAGACACGGTAGATAGGCTTGTTATAATGTTTGGGTGAAATAAGGTCCTTCTAGGGCAGCACGCACCTTATTGCCTTACCTCCTCTAACAACAACAGGCTGGCCGTGGGAATGCTAAGCAGCTAGGCAGCTTGATTGAGACAGGGCTGCTTATAAACAGTCCTATGGTTTGAGCTACATCTCTCTCCCCGGCAACACTAAAGAGAATGAGAGATCGTCTCCTCTCACTCCTTTGATCTGCGCAAATGAGATGTTGAATAATTAGTGTGTCATGAAAACAAAGTGCCGGCGCTCGCTTCTCTCAAAGGGTTTGCTGAGTAAATGTCAGCAACAGGGAAAAAGACGGAGTCACACCCCCCCCCCCCCCCCCCCTGTCACCCTGCCTTAATAATAATCACATTACCGCAGAAGTCTCAAAGGAATTCCACTCTGTAGGAATGTAATCCAGGGGACTCAGAAAGTCACGCAGTGTTGTCTCTCTCGTTAGGGAAGTAACTCCCTATACTCAGGTACCTCGCGTACTGGCAACATCTTCAGCGTTGTTCAGATACTGACGCTCGTTTAGCGCCACCGTAACTGAACGTGACAGTTTGCATTGTCATCGCTATGAACGATGACCAGGTTACAGTGAACAAATGCAAAGGTCAAACACAATAACAAAGAGGTAGCGTTCCTAATAATAATTGTTGTTGTTGTTGTTGTTTTGTCCAGGGTTTGCCTCCCCACCTACCTTGCTTTATGTTGTTGACCATCGTAGACCCTTGAAGTGGAAGTTGTCTTAGTTCAAAAGACACATTTTTGTAAACTTCCCCTCACAGGTAGGCAACAGTGAGTAAAGGCAGAATGACGTTCCAAGCATGAGGTCTGCCAGTAGAGTTAGATCAGGTAGTGTGAGCTGTCTACCCGTCTTTCTCTCTGTTTGTGTAGCTACTACAGCTTGATATCAGATAGAAGCAAGTCTTTCATGAACCCGCTCTGGGCTGTGAAGAGGGCTCAAACTTTCTCCAAAAGGAAACCATTGAAATGGAGGAGGAACTTTTCTGTCTGCCAGATTCGGCTGGCCTGCTTGTGAACCTGAAAAAGCTCAAATCCCATCTCTGGCAGAGAGAAAGAAAAAGAGAGGGGGGAGATGGGTGGAAGAAGAAGGAAGAGGGGCGCTTGGTTAAATTTATGGGTGAGAAATAAGCTCATATTGCTTGAAATCTCCCTGGATATATTTCAGGGAGGTGTCTAAGAGCCCATTATAAATATTAATAGCAAAGGGCACCACATTTTCCTGCTTCAGAAGATTGGAGGCTAGAGGGGTGGGGGCACAATATTACCATGTTATTGTGTGTTCAATACACTTGAATTTTCAAGGCGTGTAGACATCTGGGAACAAATCTGCCATGTATGTCGTGCATCTGATAAAATTGCCAGATGTTTTGTCCCATTCCTGATATCAATGTTCTCAAATCTCAGATTTAAAACATCTAGTTTTTACCATAGTTTTGTATTGCTTTTAGGTATTATATTTAGCGAATAGATTTTCAGTAATGTGTGCTGCGAAGCAACATATCAAGTCAGAGATATGAAATAGTCAAACAAGCTGCCCCCTCACCCCTCACCCATTGCCCCTAACCCCTTATATACTATGTTGACTGAGCCAGCTTGCCCATGTTAAAGACCTGTGTTTCTCAAACACCTCCTTCACCCTTCGCCCCTAACCATATGCCCTGAACCCTATCCACTACAACAAGTGAGGAGGCATGCCCAGTTATAAAGACCTGGCTGGGTAAACGGATCCGACACTAGAGGAGATTCATTAACGTAGGTCCCACGAGGGGGCCATGGGAATAATTATCAATTAGGCTGGAGTCAGGCGCCGGGGTGCATTGGTGTGGCAGCAATAGGGGGGGGGGGGGCATCGAGGGGCTCTGAACGTGCTCCCTGAGCACCGGAGCATACAGGGCATCAGTGTTAAATACAGAGCGTCGTTTAATCTAATGCTTCAGTCGCTCGCTGCGATCGCTTGTCAGTTTTGCCAGCTAATTAGAAAGTAGCCACATGCACGGCTGACACATTCTCCCTTCTCTCCCCCCTTTTTCTTTGCTTCTCTCCTTTCCACCGCTCAGTTCTCTCCCCATCTATCTCTCTTTTTATATCTACTTCTCCTCTTTCCCCTTCGTTGTTAGGATACTGTTTGTTGAATATCCACGTTTGACCTCTAGCTACCGACAGAAAACCACAAAGGCAAGAGTCAAACAGTAGGAAATGGTGTCCCAAAATAACAAACAGGATTATGTGAGGGTTAATAAATTGTTTGGGTGGTTGGTGTGTGTGTTCTTTGTCTTGACAGTAATTGATAACTTAGCCTACTCCCTTTGCTTAACTAGCTGCCAGATACAGCCTGGGTGACCAGAACATATCGATTCGCCTTCTAATATCTCTCAGTGATAATGACACAGGTCACAGGTCACAGTGGCAGGCGACAGGGGGGGGCAGAGTGGGGTTAGTGTATCAGTGGAGCTAGAGAAACTAGAAGCATTTCAATGTCAAAGAGCGTTATGGAGCTTGCAAGGAGCATTGTGGCAGCACGGCACATTGCTTTGAAGTAATTTTTTTTCTTCTCCCAGGCTTCACCTGGTAGACGTTTAGCAGACGGGTGAAGACAGATGTGGTTGACAGTAGACCCCTCCAACCCCCCACCCATCTCTTCCTTTCTTTTTTTCACATCTTCTCTCTCATCTCTCATTCCTTGGGCTTGTTCACTGACAGAAGTAGATGGGAAACCATGGCTGGTAGGGGGATGGGGTTGGCTTGTCAGAGACATCTCTCTCTCTCTCCCTCGCAAGGAGATTTTGAGAAGTGTGTCTCGGAGCACAGGTGAGGTGGGTTGTATGTCAGCCGTGTAAACAGGTTCCCTGCTGTTTCCTTCTCTTTCTCTCCTCTTGCTCTCTCTATGGACCCCTATAACTCTTCTGTGTGTAAAGCCCTATAGGCATAAAGAAGCTGTCCAACACCTACGATCTAGACCCCTATCGCCCAGAGATGGAGAGAGAGAAAGGATAGATAGACAGATGGACAGACAGACTTTATTGAAAAACATTTAGTAAAACATTGTGTGTGTGTGTGTGTGTGTGTGTGTGTGTGTGTGTGTGTGTGTGTGTGTGTGTGTGTGTGTGTGTGTGTGTGTGTTGGAGGGGGGGTCACCAACGTGAAGTTCATAGGAGGATATCAAATTGGGTAGAGTCTATATTTGTTTTAAATAATGCATATAAAGATTAGGAATAAGCTGAGGCTTTGATTTCTGATCAAACCGATGGAAAGGTGGTTTTAGAAAACATCTACCAGTAAAAGTCTTAATTAATGGGTATTAGAAATACATCAAAACGCTATAATGTTAAAGACCCCTGATAAATAATATCAACACTTACAGTATATTTCGTTTCTAATACCAACACATATTTACTTTGGGAAATGTTCTTCTGCCTTCTGTAAATGTAATAAACATTGCCTTGTGCCTTGGAATTCCGTTACCAAAAATCCACATACCTCATAGATATTGTCTAATTTCACTCCCTCGTGAGGAGGGAGGATAATGAAAGATCACAGAAGTAACAAGTAAAAGTAGACCTAAATTACTTATAGTATTTTTACTGTTATACATTTTATGAATTATTAAGTGATTAAGCTCTAAATTCCGTTACCAAATTTCGTAAAGGAATTTCTGAAAAGTCCGTAACGGAATTTCTGCAATTGAATGGGAAGTCATAGTAGTAACAAAAAACAGTTGGGTTCAGTTTGGACAGCACAGTACGGTACAGTACAACGCAGTACATCAAAGAAAAGTAGAGTTCAGTACAGTACTGTAAAGTAGAGTTCAGTACAGTACTGTAAAGTAGAGTTCAGTAGTAGTTCAGTAGAGCGCACACTATAGTTCAGTATACTATAATGTACTGTATTGTGCTGTGTTATAATCTACTCTACTGCACTGTACCCTACTTTACTGTACTGAACTATACTGTACTGAAGTCTACTGAGCTCTACTGTGCTGTACTTTGATGTCCAAACTTGTGAAACATAGTCTATGGTTGGTTCAGATTTGGCCCGGTATGGACCAACCAAATTTGGTCTTGTTTGGTGGCAGAGCTCATTAAAATAAAGGGGCCAGTGGTAGAATGATACTCAAATATGCTAAGGAGGATACTGCTTATTTATAAGGTACCAGTCAAAAGTATGGACACACCTACTCATTCAAGGGTTTTTCTTTATTTGAACTATTTTCTACATTGTAGAATAATAGTGAACACATTAAAACTATGAAATAATACATATGGAATCATGTAGTAACCAAACAAGTGTTAAACAAATATATTTTAGATTCTTCAACGCATTCTCTCAACCAGCTTCACCTGGAAGGCTTTTTCAACAGTCTTGAAAGAGTTCTCGCATATGCTGAGCACTTGATGGCTGCTTTTCCTTCACTCTGCAGTCTAACTCATCCCAAACCATCTCAATTTGGTTGAGGTCAGGTGATTGTGGAGGCCAGGTTATCTGATGCAGCACTCCATTACTCTCCTTCTTGGTCAAATAGCCCTTACACAGCTTGGAGGTTTGGTTGGGTCATAGTCCCACTAAGCACAAACCAGATGGGATGGCGTATCGCTGCAGAATGCTGTGGTAGCCATGCTGGTTAGGTGTGCCTTGAATTCAAGATAAATAACAGACAGTGTCACAAGCAAAGCAACCCCACACCATCACACCACCTCCTCCATGCTTTATGGTGGGAACCACACATGCGGAGATCATCCGTTGACCTAATCTGCATCTCACAAAGACACGGCAGTTGGAAGTTTTGGACTCATTAGGCCGAAGGACAGATTTTCAATGGTCTAATGTCCATTGCTCGTGTTTCTTGGAGCAAGCAAGTCTCTTCTTATTATTGGTGTCGTTTAGTAGTGGTTTCTTTGTAGCAATTCGACCATGAAGGCCTGATTCACATAGTCTCCTCTGAACAGTTGATGTTGAGATGTGTATCTTACTTGAACTCTGTGAAACATTTATTTGGGCTGCAATTTCTGAGGCTGGTAACTCTAATGAACTTATCCTCTGCAGCAGAGGTAACTCTGGGTCTTCCTTTCCTGTGGCGGTCCTCATGAGAGCAAGTTTCATCATAGCGCTTGATGGTTTTTGCGACTGCACTTGAAGAAACTTTCAAAGTTTTTGAAATTCTCTGCATTACTGACCTTCATGTATTAAAGAAATTATGGACTGTCATTTCTCTTTGCTTATTTGAGCTGACTTGGTCTTTTACCAAATAGGGCTATCATCTGTATAACCCCCCTACCTTGTCACAACATAACGTATTCAGAAGGAAAGAAATTCCACAAATTAACTTTTAACAAGGTACACCTGTTAATTTAAATGCATTCCAGGTTACTACCTCATGAAACTGGTTGAGAGAATGCCAAGAGTGTGCAAAGCTGTCATCAAGGCAAAGGGTGACTGAGGAATCTCAAATATAAAATATATTTTGATTTGTTCAACACTTTGTTTTGGTTGGTGTATGAGTCCTTTGTGTGTTATTTAATAGTGTTGATGTCTTCACCATTATTCTACAATGTAGAAAATAGTAAAAATAAAGAAAAACTTAGATGAGTCGGTGTGTCCAAACTTTTGACTGGTACTGTACATATGTGAACCTATCTAGGATCACCATGAAGAGAATGCAAATCATATCCATAATTATGCATTTCTGTGTCGTGCAGATCAGGGGCGCGTGCTGAAATTGCTGCAATTCCGTTACAGGATGTAAATCCACTTCACTTGTTGTAGTTCAATAACCAAAATATATGTTTTTTTCAAAGTCAATGTGGAATCTTATTTCAGAGCAGATATTTAACCGTTTATGGAAATCGTGAACACATAAACCACTGAAGGAGATTTTACCGACATTCTGTTACCAAACTTTGCATCTGCACAGTTCTTCCAGAATGTGTTTCTTGTCAAATGGTCCGTGTAAATTGATGAAAGTTGTCCTTTGTGCATAGAGTTGTATGGTTTGTTATACTTTGAAATATGTTAAGTGAAAGTCCCCGCACAATTCTGTTACCGTGAATTGCCTGTGTGTGTGTGTGTGTGTGTGTGTGTGTGTGTGTGTGTGTGTGTGTGTGTGTGTGTGTGTGTGTGTGTGTGTGTGTGTGTGTGTGTGTGTGTGTGTGTGTGTGTGTGTGTGTGTGTGTGTCCCACCCTGGTAACAGTATGTGTGTGTGGCTCTGCTGTTGGATGGGCATGTCAAAACTGTCAGGATTTAACTAATCAAACTCCCACACACACTACCGGCTGCTTCCTCTCCCACACTATTCCTTCACACACACACACACATCCATCTTTCTCCACAACTAGATGGTTATGTGGGAGGTGTAGGTCTGATTGACCACTTCATACAGAACAGGACACACACACACACACACACGGAAGTACATATTCCATACTCCACATACGTTACAAAATAGGTGAAAGTTACAAGGACAGAGAGCGAGTAAGGAAGGGAAAGATAAATAGAGAAACCATTGTGAATTCACCAGATGTACTGGGGATTGCAGACTAGAGGCTCCAGTGTGTTCTCCTGTGATTTAGTTCTGCCCATCTTCAGAGGGCATACTGTTGTCTCAATGACGAATCCCAGTCAGTCCTTTCATTAAGGGATGTTTCTACTGGCTCTAGATTGTCACTAGTAATTAGCTCAGCCTTTATAAACCACAGCTTGCGAAACACTGAACAGAGGCAAGATGGGGGGTGGGGGGAGCCTGGGGGGGACAGGCTCCGAGTGCTGAATAATTTGATTTGGATTTAGTGTTGCTCAGAAGAATGACACAATTTCAACTGGGATTAATACGGATTTAATTCAATCTGGCCCGGCCCCGAAATAGCCCTCCCCATGTCCTGCTGTTCGCCTGCAAGCACCTGCTGTTCGCCTGCAAGCACAGCTGCATCTGGCATGGGGTAGGGGGGTTTCTTGGTTGTGTGGGGTCTAAGAATGTGTGTGCGCGCGTGCGTGCGTGTGTGTGTGTGTGCCGTTTTCTCTGACATCGCCTCAGCATGTTGCTGCCTGCTTCATCTATTTAATTATAGACTAAATGCCTGGAGCTTGTTTGCTATCAGAGTACCAAAACGAATGTCTCTCTTTCATCTTGCGCTCTCTCGTTTCACTCTTTCTAATGTTCATTGCATGTCTACAGTATATCTGTTAATTGCAAAATCTTATAATCATCTGAAGAGAACGGACCGCCTATAAATCTATACAGGAACATCTGTACATTACAATCGACTAATTCTCCATTGTCTGCACATGCAACTCCACTGTATTTCGGGTCCTTAATGACGTCCAGTTAAAATGTGTCGACTGCGCTGCACTACTGTACAACCTCCTATGTCCTGCATGTCCTCAGAGCCCCTCATATTCGTCACTCAACACATCTGCTGTCCTCTCCTTAATCTTGTTACAATGGAGCCTGGGTGTTGCGACCTTTTGCCACATTTCAGGCTTCAAAATTAAAGATATAAAACTGTATTTTTTTTGTGAAGAATCAACAACAAGTGGGACACAATCATGAAGTGGAACGACATTTATTGGATATTTCAAACTTTTTTAACAAATCAAAAACTGAAAAATTGGGCGTGCAAAATTATTCAGCCCCCTTAAGTTAATACTTTGTAGCGCAACCTTTTGCTGCGATTACAGCTGTAAGTCGCTTGGGGTATGTCTCTATCAGTTTTGCACATCGAGAGACTGAAATTTTTTTCCATTCCTCCTTGCAAAACAGCTCGAGCTCAGTGAGGTTGGATGGAGAGCATTTGTGAACAGCAGTTTTCAGTTCTTTCCACAGATTCTCGATTGGATTCAGGTCTGGACTTTGACTTGGCCATTCTAACACCTGGATATGTTTATTTTTGAACCATTCCATTGTAGATTTTGCTTTATGTTTTGGATCATTGTCTTGTTGGAAGACAAATCTCCGTCCCAGTCTCAGGTCTTTTGCAGACTCCATCAGGTTTTCTTCCAGAATGGTCCTGTATTTGGCTCCATCCATCTTCCCATCAATTTTAACCATCTTCCCTGTCCCTGCTGAAGAAAAGCAGGCCCAAACCATGATGCTGCTACCACCATGTTTAACAGTGGGGATGGTGTGTTCAGGGTGATGAGCTGTGTTGCTTCCTTCTTGCATTGTTGCCAAAAAGTTCAATTTTGGTTTCATCTGACCAGAGCACCTTCGCCCACATGTTTGGTGTGTCTCCCAGGTGGCTTGTGGCAAACTTTAAACGACACTTTTTATGGATATCTTTAAGAAATGGCTTTCTTCTTGCCACTCTTCCATAAAGGCCAGATTTGTGCAATATACGACTGATTGTTGTCTTATGGACAGAGTCTCCCACCTCAGCTGTAGATCTCTGCAGTTCATCCAGAGTGATCATGGGCCTCTTGGCTGCATCTCTGATCAGTCTTCTTCTTGTATGAGCTGAAAGTTTAGAGGGACGGCCAGGTCTTGGTAGATTTGCAGTGGTCTGATACTCCTTCCATTTCAATATTATCGCTTGCACAGTGCTCCTTGGGATATTTAAAGCTTGGGAAATCTTTTTGTATCCAAATCCGGCTTTAAACTTCTTCACAACAGTATCACGGACCTGCCTGGTGTGTTCCTTGTTCTTCATGATGCTCTCTGCGCTTTTAACGGACCTCTGAGACTATCACAGTGCAGGTGCATTTATACGGAGACTTGATTACACACAGGTGGATTGTATTTATCATCATTAGTCATTTAGGTCAACATTGGATCATTCAGAGATCCTCACTGAACTTCTGGAGAGAGTTTGCTGCACTGAAAGTAAAGGGGCTGAATAATTTTGCACGCCCATTTTTTCAGTTTTTGATTTGTTAAAAAAGTTTGAAATATCCAATAAATGTCCACTTCATGATTGTGTCCCACTTGTTGTTGATTCTTCACAAAAAAATACAGTTTTATATCTTTATGTTTGAAGCCTGAAATGTGGCAAAAGGTCGCAAATTTCAAGGGGGCCGAATACTTTCGCAAGGCACTGTAGCTTCAGCCTTTAGGGATAGTGTTGTGAAAGAGGAAAGAGTAAGATGACTAAATAATAGTGCTGAGAGATTCATGCTTTCTGAGGTCGGTTCAAGTTTCTTATACAAAACAAGAATCACGGCTTCAATTTCGGTTTCGGTAATTATTTTTTTTTAACATGAAATGCATTATGAGATAATGACGTTACAATGATTTTTAGAGCTTTTTCATAGAAATTCCAAAGCCAGAATGAGTGAATATTCAATTGCCCAAACTTTGAAAATATTCCATTGTCTGTGTAATGTCTGTATTGGATGGACATCAATAGAACAAAAGGATATTACGATAAAACATCGTTTTTATTTGAAATATGCAGAAATCGCTCCACCATTTCCTGGTTGCTAAAATTACAACAGTTTGCCTAATTTCAGTTTGTGACAAAACAAGCAAGTATAGTGTAGAGAATCACTGTACCATCTAAACTGCTGTGAAATATTGTATTTTCAGCTGTTTGAAGCTGGTATACAAAACCAAAAGTAAAACAAAAAAATTCAGCAGGGGAAGCATAGAAGTAGCGCACATAGACTTGCTTTCAATGCGAATGACAGATCTATAACTCACATTTCTATGTTCATTTGGTCGGGTCGCACAAAACGTTACATATTGCAGCTTTAAAGTGATCATCTCATCTCTGCTCAGGCAGTAGCAATCAGCCAGCCAGGCCATGTAAACATTACGTCCTCCCCATACTGTACTGTCTTTAGTCATCCTATTTAGCTAGCCTGCCTAAGTATGCTGCAGAGCTGTCACTCTCGTCTTTGTGTTATGCACATT
Source organism: Oncorhynchus clarkii lewisi (assembly GCF_045791955.1). Classification (NCBI taxonomy): domain Eukaryota; kingdom Metazoa; phylum Chordata; class Actinopteri; order Salmoniformes; family Salmonidae; genus Oncorhynchus; species Oncorhynchus clarkii. The sequence goes on along the minus strand of NC_092178.1, from coordinate 34,941,792 downwards.
CCTCTCTCATGCAGTTTATGCAGTCTGTGTGTATCTTTCCTAACGTAGGAGGCAGAGTGTAACAGGCCAGAGATCTGTACATAATGACGAGATGCTCATGTTTCCGCTCTCACGATGGTAGTCGTTGTCCCAAAGGCGGGAAGGCAAGCGACAAGCTTAGGTCCAAAATAAGCCCATACAAATGCATTGTGCTTATTTTGGACAGATTTTGACGAGAGTGAAACCTCTCGCTTCGCCTATTCCTCTCTGATCCGTCTCAGAGACAGAAATAACTGCCCAAATGGATTATGGTCATTGTAGTTAATTACCACGTTTCTGCGCTGAACTAGGTTGAATATTTGCTTAATGAAAGCTACCACTCCCTTCAGCCCAACGTCGCACATAGTTCTTAACTTGATTTCTCAGATTTCTCCCATGAATAATTTGATTTCTCTCTAGAGAAACGGCACGTTGGACTCACACAAAAAAAAGTAATTGAACCGACGTCGGGCAATTCGTTTTTTAATAACCCCCCAAAAAATGTGGGTTAATCGCATAGCACCCAGTAACATTTCAAAGTTTTGGAAATTCACTTTTGAAAGTTTTTCATTGCAAGAATTGAAGAGAGAATTTCACTTTTACAAGTTTTCAGTCAGGTGAAGTATTCTGAGCAATACAGGAGACGACTGGCTGTGCTGCACAATAGGTCATTATGCACTGACCCTGTCCTTACAGAGGAAAGGCAGAGCAAAAACAAGGTAACTGCCGGAAGCACTCAAGTTGACAGACTGAGAGGGGAAGATGTGAGTCACCTCCAGTTGAAAGAGCTAGCACTGCAAATAGCACTGCAGCTACAGTTGAGTACACAAAGGAAAGGCTTCTGCACTTCAAATCAAACTTTATTTGTCACATGCGCCGGATACAACAGGTGTAGATCTTACCATGAAATGCTTACTTACAAGCCCTTAACAAACAATGCAGTTTTAAGATAAAAAATAAGTGTTAAGTAAAAATAGAAAAGTAAAAAATAAAATAACAAATAATTAAAAGCAGCAGTAAAATAACAGTAGCGAGGCTGTATACAGGAGGTACCGGTACAGTGTCAATGTGCAGGGGCACCGGTTAGTTGAGGTAATTGAGGTAATATGTACATGTAGATAGAGTTAAAGTGACTAAGCATAGATAATAAACAGAGAGTAGCAGCAGCGTACAATGCAAATTGTCTGGGTTGCCATTTGATTAGCTGTTCAGGAGTCTTATGGCTTGGGGGTAGAAGCTGTTATGACGCCTTTTGGACCTAGTCTTGGCGCTCTGGTACCGCTTGCCGTGCGGTAGCAGAGTGAACAGTTTATGACATGGGTGGCTGGGAGTCTTTGTACATTTTTAGGGCCTTCTTCTGACACCACCCGATATAGATGTCCTGAATGGCAGGAAGCTTTGCCCCAGTGATGTACTGGGTCATACACCCTCTGTAGGTTGTTATACCAGGCAGCTCTCAATGGAGCAGCTGTAGAACTGGGGGGAATAGGCTTTGTCGTGCCCTCTTCACGACTGTCTTGGTGTGTTTGGACCATGATAGTTTGTTGGTGATGCGGACACCAAGGAACTTGAAGCTCCAAACCTGCTCCACTACAGCCCCGTTGATGAGAATGGTGGCGTGCTCGGTCCTCCTTTTCCTGTAGTCCACAATCATCTCATTTGTCTTGAACATGTTGAGGGACAGGTTGTTGTCCCTATAGGCTGTCTCGTCGTTGTCGGTGATCAGGCCTACCACTGTTGTGGCGTCGGCAAACTTACTGATGGTGTTGGAGTCGTGCTTGGCCACACAGTCATGGGTGAACAGGGAATTCAGGAGGGGACTGAGCACACACCGCTGAGGGGCCCCAGTGTTGAGGATCAGCGTGGCGGATGTATTGTTAACTACCCTTACCACCTGGGGTCGGCCCGTCAGGAAGTCCAGGATCCAGTTGCAGAGGGTGGTGTTTAGTCAATGGGTCCTTAGCTTAGTGATGAGCATTGAGGGCACTATGGTGTTGAATGCTGAGCTGTAGTCAATGAATAGCATTCTCAGGTTGGTGTTTGTCCAGGTGGGAAAGGGCAGTGAGGAGTGCAATAGAGATTGCATCATCTGTGGATCTGTTGGGGTTGTATGCAAATTGGAGTGGGTCTAGGGTTTTTGGGATAATGGTGTTGATGTGAGCCATGACCAGCCTTTCAAAGCACTTCATGGCTACAGACGTGAGTGCTACGGGTCGGTAGTCATTTCGACAGGTTACCTTAGTGTTCTTGGGCACAGGAACTATGGTGGTCTGCTTGAAACATGTTAATATTACAGACTCGGTCAGGGAGAGGTTGAAAATGTCAGTGAAGACACTTTCCAGTTGGTCAGGGCATGCTCGGAGTACACGTCCTGGTAATCCGTCTGGCCCTCCGGCCTTGTGAATGTTGACCTGTTTAAAGGTCTTACTCACATCGGATATGAAGAGCGTGATCACACAGTCGTCAGGAACAGCTGATGCTCTCATGCATGCTTCAGTGTTGCTTGCCTCGAAGCAAGCATAGGCTTTGTCTTGAGAGAGTGTGGCCAGCCTAAAAACTCTAACGTCAAAAGATTGGACAATGGAACATTCATTTCTGACGTCCATATATTAAGAATGGTCCGGGAGTGTCTAAAGAATAATCCTGTCAAATTGTTATTATTTTGTGATGTCAATAAGACGGTATAACAAAGTAACTGCATCTCTGAAAGTGTACAGATCCTATGTATCAAGTTTACCTTTAAATGCTGTATGAAATATATGATTAAATATGAGAATACTTTTTGTGAAGATAGCAATGTGATTTTAGCCTTCTAAATGAGAATTGTTTTTCTATAAACTTGGGCCTAGTCATTTAGCTCATCTGGCAGGTTTGTGTCACTTGGCAGCTCACAGCTGTGCTTCCCTTTGTACTCTATAATAGTTTGCAATCCCTGCCACTGTAACGGATGTGAAACGCTAGCTTAGTTAGCGGTGGTGTGCACTAAATAGTGTTTCAATCGGTGACGTCACTTGCTCTGAGACCTTGAAGTAGTGGTTCCCCTTGCTCTGCAGGGGCCGCGGCTTTTGTGGAGCCATGGGTAACGATGCTTCGTGGGTGACTGTTGTTGATGTGTGCAGAGGGTCCCTGGTTCGCGCCCGGGTATGGGCGAGGGGATGGTCTAAAGTTGTACTATTAGACCACATCCAACGAGCGTCGGAGCCGGTGTAGTACGATTCAATCTTGGTCCTGTATTGATGGTTCGTCAGAGTGCATAGCAGGATTTCTTATAAGCATCCGGGTTAGAGTCCCGCTCCTTGAAAGCTGCAGCTCTACCCTTTAGCTCAGTGCGGATGTTGCCTGTAATCCATGGCTTCAAGTTGGGCTATGTACTGCTATGTACTGGTCACTGAGGGGATGACGTCGTCTGTGCACTTATTGATGAAGCCAGTGACTGATTTGGTGTACTCTTCAAGTCCATCGGAAGAATCCCGGAACATATTCCAGTCAGTGCTAGCAAAACAGTCCTGTACCCTAGCATCTGCGTCATCTGACCACTTCTTTATTGACCGAGTCACTGGTGCTTCCTGCTTAAATTTTTACTTGTAAGCAGGAATCAGGAGGATATAATTATGGTCAGATTTGCCGAATGGAGGGCAAGGGAGAGCTTTGTACGTGTCTCTGTGTGTGGAGTAAAGGTGGTCTAGAGTTTTTTTTTCCCTCTGGTGGCACATTTAACATGCTGATAGAAATTAGGTAAAACTGATTTACGTTTCCCTGCATTAAAGTCCCCGGCCACTAGGAGTACCACCTTTGGATGAGCGTTTTCCTGTTTGCTTATGGCCCTATACAGCTCATTGAGTGCCGTCTTAGTACCAGCATCGGTGTGTGGTGGTAAATAGACAGCCCCGAAAAATATAGATGAAAGCTCTCTTGGTAAATAATGTGGTCCACAGCTCATGAGATACTCTACCTCAGGCGAGCAAAACCTTGAGATTTCATGCACCAGCTGATGTTTACAAATATACACAGACTGCCACTCCTTGTCTTACCGGAGGAAGCTGTTCTATCTTTCCAATGTAGAGTAAACCCCGCCAGCTATCCGTGTCGTCGTTCAGCCACGACTAGGTGAAACATAAGATACAGTTTTTAATGTCCCGTTGGTAGGATAGTCTTGATCATAGCTTGTCTATTTTGTTATTCAATGATTGTATATTGGCTTATATGACTGATGGTAGAGGCAGATTACCAACTCGCCGCCTCTTTCTCTTGCGAATGGTGGGGATTTGGGCCTTTGTCGGGTGTCTGAGGTAAATCCTTCACGTCCGACTCGTTAAAGAAAAAAATCTTTGTCCAGTACGAGGTGAGTAATCGCTGTCCTGACATCCAGAAGCTCTTTTCGGTCGTAAGAGACAGTGGCAGAAACATCATGTACAGAATAAGTTACAAATAACGTGAAAGAACACACACAATAGCACAATTGGTTAGGAGTCCGTGAAAGGGCAGCCATCTCCTCCAGTGCCATTCTGCCTTCAGGTTAATATACTGCCCAAGTATGCCAAGTTAGGACTCAAATGAACATACTGCTGAATATATTTTGTTATTATAACTTGGAGTGTGTAAAGTGTACACTTGTAGATCCATCGAATGTAAACACATTGAGAAACATGGCATAGAAATAAACACACAGTGTTCAGACCCCTTCACTTTTCCCACATTTTACGTTACAGTCTTGTTCTAAAATGGATTAAATAAAGAAAATTCCTCAGCAATCCCCACAAAATGCCCCATAATGACAAAGCGAAAACAGGTTGGTAGACATGTTTGTTAATTTATATAAAAACAGATGTTCAATAGAAACAGGATGCACCTGAGCTCAATTTCGAGTCTCATGCCAAAGGGTCTAAATACTTATGTAAAATTCAGACCCTTTGGCATGAGACTCGAAATTTGATTGGAGTCCACCTGTGGTAGATTCAATTGATTGGACATGATTTGGAAAGGTACACACCTGTCTATATAAGGTCCCACAGTTGACAGTGCATGTCAGAGCAAATATCAAGCGATGAGGTTGAAGGAATTGTCCGTAGAGCTCAGAGACAGGATTGTGTCGGGGCACAGATCTGGGGAAGGATACCAACAAATGTTTGCATAATTGAAGGTCCCCAAGAACACAGTGGCCTCCATCATTTTTAAATGGAAGAAGTTTGGAACCACCAAGACTCTTCCTAGAGCTGGCTGCCTGGCGAAACTGAATAATCGGGGGAGAAGGGCATTGGTCAGGGAGGTGACCAAGAACCAGATGGTCACTCTGACAGAGCTCCTGAGTTCATCTGTGGAGATGGGAGAAACTTCCAGAAGAACAACCATCTCTGCAGCACTCCACCAATCAGGCCTTTATGGTAGAGGGGCCAGACGGAAGCCACTCCTAAATAAAAGGCACATGGTAGCCCGCTTAGAGTTCACAAAGAGGCACCTAAAGGACTCTCAGACCATGAGAAACAAGATTCTCTGTTCTGATAAAACCAAGATTGAACTCTTTGGCCTGAATGCCAAGCGTCACATCTGGAGGAAACCTGGCACCAACCCTACAGTGAAGCATGGTGGTGGCAGCATCATGCTGTGGGGATGTTTTTCATCGGCAGGGACTGGGAGACTAGACAGGATCGAGGGAAAGATAAAAGGAGCAAAGTACAGGGAGATCCTTGATGAAAACCTGCTCCAGAGTGCTCAGGACCTCAGACTGGAGTGAAGGTTCGCCTTCCAACAGGGCAACGACCCTAAGCACACAGCCAAGACAACACAGGAGTGTCTTCCGGACAAGTCTCTGAATGTCCTTGACTGGCCCAGCCAGAGCTCAGACTTGAACCCGATCGAACATCTCTGGAGAAACCTGAAAATAGCTGTGCAACAACTATCCAACCTGACAGAGCTTGAGAGGATCTGCAGAGAAGAATGGGAGAAACTCCCCAAATTCAGGTGTGCCAAGCTTGTAGCATCATACAAAAGAAGACCCGAGACTGTAATCACTGCCAAAGGTGCTTCAACAAAGTACTGAGTAAAGTGTCTGAATACTAATGTAAATGTGATATTTCAGATTTTTATTTTTAATAAATTAGCAAACATTTCTAAAAAACTGTTTTTGCATTGTCATTAAGGGGTATTTTATGTAGAAAAAAATGATTTAATACAATTTAGAATAAGATTGTAACCTAACAAATTGTAGAAAAAGCCAAGGGGTCTGAATACTTTCCGAAGGCACTGTATAAGAGGAGATACACCTCAGGTACGTACAGGCGAGTGACCTCATAATGTACCCTTCAGCTCCACCAATCACGTTCGCCCACCACCTTTAGGTATTGCCATGTGTATTGCAAAGTGTTTGTTCCGCTTCGTTAGCCGGCTGATTTTGCATTTAGAGTGTTGCTGACAGCGATTAGCAGTTAGCTGAGGCTAAATACCAGAGGAACAGTTTTGAAGAGCGGTTGACGTAGCCTTTGGGATGATGTTATAAGACTGTGTGATCTGACAGTTGAGCAGGCCCATGCTGCCTCTAATCACTATTGGCAGCTCTAACTGTGGCACTGGTTACAAACAACAACAATCCATCCTCTTCATTTTCCGCAATTAGCCCATACTTCCTGTTGATCTTATGCAGAGGGATTAGAGGGAAGGGGGGGGGGGGGGGTCTGTCGCTGGCCAGATGCTGACTGTTTCCCCTGTTTAGAGGTCAAGGCCTGGGCACTACTGGGTCACACTTTGTGTAAGTGTACGTGTGTATGTGTGGGAGTGAGTATGACTTAGGGGACGACTTTATAGGGACAGATGACTAACTTTCCTAGGGGGAAGATGGGAAACACTGGAATTGGAGGATGGAAAAAGTCAGTGCTCTGGTCTCAGTGTTCACATTTCGAGAGCTTGGGACTATAAGGTTCTTTCTGCATTTTTGTCCAAATTAAGCTATTGACATAGCCTTGTTCTGTTCAATGTTCTCTACCTATATAGTTCTCCAAATAACCCTAATTCATGTTGTTGAGATCTAAAGAATGCAATATAAAAATTGCTGACATCAGTTAAGCCAATGAGGGTTCGGAATTTAAAAGCAAATTTTCTCAGAATCATCTTTTCGCAGATAGAACTGTATAGTCCCTAGCTCTCGACTTGTCTCATTCTGGTCTAACTGCTTTATTCCCTGGTTCATTGTTTGACTCTAGTCTGATCTCCCCTGATACTCTGAGTTCACTGCTACCGCTCCACACACACAGACAGAGACAGAGACAGAGACAGAGACAGAGGCAGAGACAGAGACAGAGAGAGAGCAGACCTAACCCACTCTATTAAATTAGTCAAAACAGGAACATTTTACATTTAGCTAGAAATGAATAAAGGAACATTTCCTCATGTGTGCTATCTACAGTGCATTCGCAAAGTATTCAGACCCCTTGACATTTTCCACATTTTGTTACGTTACAGCCTTATTCTAAAATATATTAAATAAAAATGTTTCCTCAACAATCTACACACAATACCCCATAATGACAAAGCAATAACAGGTTTTTAGAAATGTTAGCAAATTGATTAAAAATATAAAAAAACAGATACCTTATTTACATAAGTATTCAGACTCTTTACTATGAGACTTGATGTAACTCAGGTGAAACTTCTTTCCATTGATTAACCTTTTGATGTTTCTACAACTTGACTGGAGTCCACCTGTGGTAGATTCAATTGATTGGACACGATTTGGAAAGGCACACACCTGTCTATATAAGGTCCCACAGTTGACAGTGCATGTCAGAGCAAAAACCAAGCCATGAGGTCGAAGGAATTGTCCGTACAGCTCCGGGACAGGATTGGGCTGAGGCACAGATCTGGGGAAGGGTACCAACAAATTTCTGCAGCATTGAAGGTCCCCAAGAACACAGTGGCCTCCATCTCTCTTAAACCCGATGGGACTGAGAGACTAGTCAGGACTAGTCAGGATTGAGGGAAAGATAAAAGGAGCAAAGTGCAGAGAGATCCTTGATGAAATCCTGCTCCAGAGGGCTCAGAACCTCAGACTGGGATGAAGGATCATCTTCCAACAGGACAAAGACCCTAAGCACACAGCCAATACAATGCAGGAGTGGCTTCGGGACAAGTCTGTGAATGTCCTTGAGTGGCCCAACCAGCACCCGGACTTGAACCCGATCAAACATGTATGGAGATACAACCTGACAGAGCTTGAGAAGATCTGCAGAGAGGAATGGGAGAAACGCCACAAATACAGGTGTTTCAATCTTGTAGTGTCATACTGAAGAAGACTAGAGGCTGTAATGGCTGCCAAAGGTGCTTCAACAAAGTACTGAGTAAAGGGTCTGAATACTTATGTAAATGTGATATTTTATTTTTTTACAAACATTTCTAAAAACCTGTTTTTGCAAGGTCACTATGGGGTGTAGATTGATGAGGAAAAAACTATTTAATACATTTTAGAATAAGGCTGTAACGTAATTTTGGGGGGAAAAAAGTCAAGTGGTCTGAATATTTTCCGAATGCACTGTATATCCCCCCAATAGAATCCCTATACAGTGCCTTGCGAAAGTATTCGGCCCCCTTGAACTTTGCAACCTTTTATATAAAACTGTATTTTTTTGTGAAGAATCAACAACAAGTGGGACACAATCATGAAGTGGAACAACATTTATTGGATATTTCTAACTATTATTAACAAATCAAAAACTTAAAAATTGGGCGTGCAAAATTATTCAGCCCCTTTACTTTCAGTGCAGCAAACTCTCTCCAGAAGTTCAGTGAGGATCTCTGAATGATCCAATGTTGACCTAAATGACTAATGATGATAAATACAATCCACCTGTGTGTAATCAAGTCTCCGTATAAATGCACCTGCACTGTGATAGTCTCAGAGGTCCGTCAAAAGCGCAGAGAGCATCATGAAGAACAAGGAACACACCAGGCAGGTCCGAGATACTGTTGTGAATGGCAAGGTACAAATCTGTTGTTCTGCCCCTGAACAGGCAGTTAACCCACTGTTCCTAGGCCGTCATTGAAAATAAGGATTTGTTATTAACTGACTTGCCTAGTTAAATAAAAGTTTAAAAAATAAAATAACATTTGCCAAATATACCTGGGTGACTTCACACTAAATGTCATGTAGTTTGCTCATACTTCAAGTTATGTAGTTTGCTCATACTTCAAGTTATCTGTATGAAACTTTGCACATCCACTGCCACCATCTTGTGGACACCATTGGAATTACAACCAGAGTGATGGCTAGAACTGGGACCTTTCTGTTGCATTTCAAAGATGGCGGTAGATTTCCACAAACTTCAAAGTGTTTCCTTTCAAATGGTACCAAGAATATGCATATCCTTGCTTCAGTCAAAAAGAGAACACAGAAAGCTCTCGTATAAAACTGGATTACATCTTCAAACTAAGGACAACCTTGTCCTTAGACAGAGCGGGAGAAGCGTCCATACATGTATAAGATAGTCTAGCTAGCTAAATTTTCAGATATTACACATTTCTAATTTTGCCAGAAAGTCAATTTGATTTCAAGTTAAAGTGTACTGTTAGCTAATTAACTAACGTTAGCTGACTGTCTCGGTAGCTAATATTACGTGCATGATGTGTGTAGTAACATTATTCATATCTCAGAGCCATTTGCATTGCTTGTTATAGCCTAATGTTAGCTAGCTAGCTAACATAGAACCTGGTTGGTTAGCTACCTGCAGATTCATGCAGGGTAGTAACATATATTGTTTAGCTAGCTAGCTAGATACATGTCTAAACAAAAGACTCCACTATGCAAGTAACCATTTCAATAGAATGTTCATGATGTGACTGTGACAACTGTCGATAGACGTAGCTGGGAAATTCGCTCTGGCTATCTACTCCAATTTCAGAGCACTTGTCTGAGTGTATAACTGACGAGTTTACGAACACTCAACACCCATTGAATAGGGCTGGTGTCAGTAAACATTGGCAAAAAAGCGCAATTAAATTGTTGCCAGCAGCACAGTTGCAGTCACCAACGCTCTGGATAACATAAAACAGCCTAACCAGCTCTGCTAGGGTGAGTAAAATGGTCAGAGTGAGCTGTTCCCTCATTTGTGTCTGGAAGTAGCTAGCAAGCTATCCAACGTTAGCCAGTTAACTTGGGTGCAATCTGAGCACACCCTGGCACTCCAGATTGAATTTACGAACACACATGTTGTATAAACAAGCCTTTAGTCTTGAAATCTTTGCTTGTTTAGTACATGGCCTCACATGTGAATCCTTAAAGAGCTGGGTGAGGCTAAAGCTTAAGAGGGTGTGAACGATGCTGAATGGGTGTAGACAAAGAAGAGCTCTCCAGTAGGTGTACCAAAACATTCAAGGCCATTTTCTCAAGAGTGAGGCTGCAAGTTTATCGACTTTCAAAGCATAATTATTTTCCCATTGTTCCTCAACTGTAGTGTATGATATACCATTTTCTAGCTCTGAGTCTCTACTTTTATCCCATGTAAAAAAAAATATATATATTTCAAATTTTGCTCCATAAAACCTAATCGAACCGGTCAGTCACAAATGTCTACTGTTTGCTGATGATCTGATACTTGTGTCCCCAACCAAGGAGGGCCTACGGTGCCTTGCGAAAGTATTTGGCCCCCTTGAACTTTGCGACCTTTTGCCACATTTCAGGCTTCAAACATAAAGATATAAAACTGTATGGGACACAAGTGGGACACAATCATGAAGTGGAACGACATTTATTGGATATTTCAAACTTTTTTAACAAATCAAAAACTGAAAAATTGGGCGTGCAAAATGATTCAGCCCCTTTACTTTCAGTGCAGCAAACTCTCTCCAGAAGTTCAGTGAGGATCTCTGAATGATCCAATGTTGACCTAAATGACTAATGATGATAAATACAATCCATCTGTGTGTAATCAAGTCTCCGTATAAATGCACCTGCACTGTGATAGTCTCAGAGGTGCGTTAAAAGCGCAGAGAGCATCATGAAAAACAAGGAACACACCAGGCAGGTCCGAGATACTGTTGTGAAGAAGTTTAAAGCCGGATTTGGATACAAAAAGATTTCCCAAGCTTTAAACATCCCAAGGAGCACTGTGCAAGCGATAATATTGAAATGGAAGGAGTATCAGACCACTGTAAATCTACCAAGACCTGGCCGTCCCTCTAAACTATCAGCTCATACAAGGAGAAGACTGATCAGAGATGCAGCCAAGAGGCCCATGATCACTCTGGATGAACTGCAGAGATCTACAGCTGAGGTGGGAGACTCTGTCCATGGGACAACAATCAGTCGTATATTGCACAAATCTGGCCTTTATGGAAGAGTGGCAAGAAGAAAGCCATTTCTTAAAGATATCCATAAAAAGTGTCGTTTAAAGTTTGCCACAAGCCACCTGGGAGACACACCAAACATGTGGAAGAAGGTGCTCTGGTCAGATGAAACCAAAATTGAACTTTTTGGCAACAATGCAAAATGTTATGTTTGGCGTAAAAGCAACACAGCTGAACACACCATCCCCACTGTCAAACATGGTGGTGGCAGCATCATGGTTTGGGCCTGCTTTTCTTCAGCAGGGACAGGGAAGATGGTTAAAATTGATGGGAAGATGGATGGAGCCATATACAGGACCATTCTGGAAGAAAACCTGATGGAGTCTGCAAAAGACCTGAGACTGGGACGGAGATTTGTCTTCCAACAAGACAATGATCCAAAACATAAAGTAAAATCTACAATGGAATGGTTCAAAAATAAACATATCCAGGTGTTAGAATGGCCAAGTCAAAGTCCAAACCTGAATCCAATCGAGAATCTGTGGAAAGAACTGAAAACTGCTGTTCACAAATGCTCTCCATCCAACCTCACTGAGCTCGAGCTGTTTTGCAAGGTGGAATGGGAAAAAAATTCAGTCTCTCGATGTGCAAAACTGATAGAGACATACCCCAAGCGACTTACAGCTGTAATCGCAGCAAAAGGTGGCGCTACAAAGTATTAACTTAAGGGGGCTGAATAATTTTGCACGCCCAATTTTTCAGTTTTTGATTTGTTAAAAAAGTTTGAAATATCCAATAAATGTCGTTCCACTTCATGATTGTGTCCCACTTGTTGTTGATTCTTCACAAAAAAATACAGTTTTATATCTTTATGTTTGAAGCCTGAAATGTGGCAAAAGGTTGCAAAGTTCAAGGGGTCCGAATACTTTCGCAAGGCACTGTATCTTCTGTACAGATTCTGTCAGACCTGGGCCCTGACAGTAAATCTCAGTAAGACAAAAATAATGGTGTTCCAAAAAAGGTCCAGTTGCCGGGATCACAAATACAAATTCCATCTAGACATCGTTGCCCTAGAGCACACAAAAAACTACAGTTCCTCGGCCTAAACAGCAGTACCACAGGTAACTTCCACAAAGCTGCGAACGATCTGAGAGACAAGGCAACAAGGGCCTTCTACGCCATAAAAAGGAACATAAAATTTGACATACCAAATTAGGATCTGACAAAAAAATACTTGAATCAGTTATAGAACACATTGCCCTTTATGGTTGTTAGGTCTGAGGTCCGCTCACCAACCAAGAATTCACAAAATGGGTCAAACACCAAATTGAGACTCTGCAAAAATATTGTCTGTGTACAACGTAAAACACCAAATAATGCATGCAGAGCAGAATTAGACCGATACCCGCTAATTATCAAAATCCAGAAGAGATTCGACAACCACCTAAAATGAAACGATTCCCAAAACTTCCATAACAAAGGCATCACCTGCAGAGAGATGAACCTGGAGAAGAGTCCCCTAAGTAAGCTGGTCCTGGGGCTCTGTTCACAAACACAATCAGACACCACAGAACTTCAACACAATTCAACCAAACCAAATTATGAGAAAACAAAAAGATAATTACTTGATACATTGGAAAGAAAAAAAACAGAGCAAACTAGAATGCTATTTGGCCCTAAACAGAGAGTACACCGTGGTAGAATACCTGACCACCGTGACTGACCCAACATTAAGGAAAGCTTTGACTATGTACAAACTCAGTGAGCATAGCCTTGCTATTGAGAGAGGCTGCCGTAGGAAGACCTGGCTCTCAAGAGAAGACAGGTTATGTGCACACTGGCCAAAAAGGGAGGTAAAAACTGAGCTACATATCCTAACCTCCTGCCAAATCTATGACCATATTAAAGACACATATTTCCATCAGACTACACAGACCCACAAAGAATTTGAAAGCAAATCCAATTTTGATAAACTCTCATATCTATCGGGTGAAGTACCACAGTGTGCCATCGCAGCAGCAAGGTTTGTGACCTGTTGCCACAGGAAAATGGCAACCAGTGAAGAAATACACAAATAAACGCAAATACAACCCATATTTATGTTTATTTATTTTCCTTTTGTACTTGAACTTATATCGTTACAACACTGTACATAGCCATAATATGTCATTTGAAATGTCTCTATTCCTTTGGAACTTTTGTGAGTGTAATGTTTACTGTTAATTATTTATTGTTAATTTGACTTTATTTAAAAAATATATATAATCTCTTTCACTTGCTTTGGAAATGTAAACATATGTTTCCCATGCCAATAAAGCCCTTTGAATTTAATTGAAAGAGATGTCTCTGACAACCCAACCCCATACCAGCCATGGCATTCCATCTACCTCTGTCAGTGAACAAGCCCAAGGAATGAGAGTTGAGAGTGAAGATGAGAAAAAGTGGTAAAAAAAGAATAATGAAGCGCCCTCTTTGCGTTTGGATGCCGTTTGAAAGGAAACACAACATTCCTTCACATTAGAAGAGGTGTTCCAGTCTGAAGTCAATGAGACTCTCTCCCTCTCTCTTTTTACCTTCTTCCCTGCTTAGCGCCGAGCTAAAACAGTGAGCTTCCCCCAGCGCAGCATGCCTAAGGTCAGTCTCTCTCAGAGCAGGCTTAGAGAGGAGCTCTCTGGCACAGCGACTATGCTCCTCTCCTCGAACCCGTGGCCACGAGCTGCATTGCCGCTCTCAAGGGGAAAGGGGAGAGAGATTGAAAGGGGAAAGAGGAGGGGGAAGGAGAGGGGAGATAGAAAGCACAAAAACAAGGTAACAAAGGCCCAGAAATTAGCAGCTTAAAAGCTTAGCCGGCATTAGAGACGCGTCATTTTCCATTGAAACCACTGGGCTGCTCTAAACCGACAGGAGTTGAGCGGTGTGCCCTAAGAACAATGAAACTTTATTTTATTATTTATATAGAGCTTGGAATGTTGGTATTTTGTTAGGGTCCCCATTAGCTGTTGCAAAAGCAGCAGCTCCTCTTCCTGAGGTCAACAGAAAACATGAAACATGACATTATACAGAACGTTAATAGACCAGAACAGCTCAAGGACAGAACTACATACATAAAAATAACAAAAGGCACACGTAGCCTACATATCAATACCAATACATACACACAAACTATCTACATTAGGTCAAATAGGGGAGAGGGGTTGTGCCGTGAGGTGTTGCTTTATCTGTTGTTTGAAACCAGGTTTGATGTTCATTTGAGCAATATGAGATGGAACAGAGTACCATGCAATAATGGCTCTATATAATACTGTACACTTCCTTTAATTTGTTCTGGACTGTGAAAGGACCCCTGGTGGCATGTCTGGTTGGATAAGTGTGTGTGTCAGAGCTGTATGCAAGTTGACTATGCAAACTATTTGGGATTTTCAACACATCAATGTTCCTTATAAAAAGAAGTGATGCAGTCAGTCTCTCCTCAACTCTTAGCCAAGAGAGACTGGCATGCGTAGTATTTATATCAGCCCTCTGATTACAATGAAGAGCAAGACATGCCGCTCTGTTCTGGGCCAGCTGCAGCTTAACTAGGTCTTTCCTTGTAGCACTCGACCACACAACCGGACAATAATCAAGATAAGATAAACCTAGAGCCTGCAGGACTTGCTTTGACTAGTTGACTTGCTTTGACTAGCTAGTATTTATTTAATTCATAATTCCAATTGTCCCCCGAGGCAATGATATAAACAATAAACGTCTAAGTAGGATATATAGTGAGTGTCACGATTTTGAAGGCTTATTGACAAGGATGCCGTCAAGACATTAAAACATGTTTTACAGAAACTCCACTTCAAACATGAAGGAAAATAATCTGTCCACATCATCGTTTGCGTGGACGCAACGACCTCTCTTTCCTGCTAATTATCTACTTTGAAACATCGCAAATCAGCAGCTATAACCTAGAGAGAAGTTTTTGTCAGCTATCAAATTCACAAATTTCCCATGTGGGATCTATGGGAAAATGCATATCGCAAACAGTCTCTCTTTCTCTCTTTTCTTAATCCCAACACTTCAACCTCTATGCCAAGCTGTCATTCCTTTACTGAAATCTCAAATAGAGGATGCAGTGAAAATGTATAAAATAGTTGAGAGGAGGAGAAAAGCTGGAGCACAGAGCACCAGGAAGCACCAGGAAGCAAAGCGAGCACAACCCCGGAGACAGAGAGTTGGAGAAAGTGATTGACAACAACAAAAAAGGGTACAGAATGTCAACACAGCACAGACACCCTTGGCTGTTCCATTTGCCTCTCTTAGAGTGCTCTCGGTGAAAGGGGGAGTGGGGAGAGTTCACAGTGAAGTCAAGGGAGGACACACACAAAAGGAGGGAAGGAAGTGGTGCCAAAGATGGACAAAATGGCCTCTATACTCCCTCAGAGAGGGCTTGGGAAGTTTTGATTCTTTTGCTGCTAGAGAACGTTCTGTAGCCACCCCCTCTTCGCCTTCTGCTCATTCAGCCTGGAACGATACGGTAGCAGGGATTAAGACAACAACAAAAAAAACCTGCAAGAGGCTTAGCCACATTATCAATTGTACTCCCCAGTCCATTTCTCCTCTGGTGCTAAAACAACACAATGTTTATGGTGAGAAATGAGAGAGATGGAGGGAGGGAGACAGGGATAGAGGCATGTCCGGAGTGGCTTTAACTCACAGACAATGAGTCATGCTTCCTTTAGTGCCAATTAGTCTCAGTGGAAGTCATCGAAAGGTAAATTGGGAAAGTTGGGAAAAGAGTTAGAAAAGAGTTGTAGCTGCATGGAGACGGGCATCATCAGGAAACCTTAACTGAAACTCACATGTGCCACCTAGAGACCCACAACTCAGTTCCAAAGAGATGGGCATCTGCATTCAAGTACACTACAAACCAATCAGGGAGAGAGTCGCGGCTGTGTTCCCTTGTCCTGCTGACACCCTCATCCATCCCCTACAGCCATGCGCTTTTCCACCTGTCCACCTAACTACCACCAACAAACCGCGACAACATCTTTTACGTTTGACCTTGGGTTGGATCCCACCCATCCCCCAGTAAAAATAAATAAAAATGTACGGTGTGTTGTGGGAGTCTTGGGTTGACATTCTTGGGTTGACAAGTCTTTAGCTGTGTCAGTACTCAGCCCCGGTTATGTTTTCATCTGGCCCTGTCAGATTTGTCTCTAATCCGGTGGAATGAGTGTAACGGTTGGAACAGAGGGTGCGATGTAGCGTATAGCACGCTCCTTTTGCAATTTTGCCGACAGCTAATCCCGTTTCTCTGACAAATTGGGCACGTGGGAGAACGAGGTGTGTGGCGATTGCTTGCACCAACATGTCAATGTCCAACGTGTCATTTCCAGTTGACAGCACCAATTAAAACCATATCGATATGTTTCCCTTTAGAGTTTACATCATTAACATAGGTCTTGTCTACAGTGGTGTAAAGTACTTAAGTAAAAAATACTTTAAAATACTACTTAAGTAGTTTTTTGGGGTATCTGTACTTTACTTCACTATTTATATTTTTGACAACTTTTACTCACTACATTCCTAAAGAACATAATGTACTTTTTACTCCATACATTTTCCCTGCCACCCAAAAGTACTCGTTACATTTTGACAGGAAATGTACTTATACACTTATCGAGAGAAGATCCCTGGTCATCCCTACTGCATCTTATCTGGCGGACTCACTAAGCACAAATGCTTCATTTGTAAATGATGTCTGAGTGATGGAGTGTGGCCCTGGCTATCCGTAAATAAAAAGAGAAAGAAAATGTGGAATATGTTTTGCTTAATGGAAGGAATTTGAAATGATTCATACTTTTATTTTTGATACTTAAAATACATTTGAGCAATTCCATTTAGTTTTGTCACTTAAGTATATTTAAAAACCAAATACTTTTACTCAAGTAGCATTTTACTGGGTGACTTTCACTTTTTACTTGAGACGTTTTCGACGAAGGTATCTTTACCTTTAATCAAGTATGACAATTGAGTACTTTTTTCCACCACTGCGTGTCTACGGTGTTTTGTGAGCCTGTCTAGCTGAAAAGACTAAGCAGAACTCCAACTTCGTGCTCATGAACTGATTTTAGACTCACTACCGTTACCTTATGATTATCATAGTCTATCTCCAGAGCAGCAGCGTTCTCCTCACCGATGTAGCGTTTTGATACACAAAGACACTTCCAGAGCACCCACCACTCATCTACACTCTCTTAAACCAAACTGAACATCCACTTTAAGCTAAGATTTGAGAAAAACAAAAGACATCTTTTGATGTATGGGCTACTCCCTCTGTGAGCTCCTTCTATCAACACTCTTTTTTCCTATGTTCTTCTTTTCACCGGAGCTGTCTTCCTGTCTGTCTCAGCGTGCCAAGCTCTCTGTTTTTTATTTCTGAATTCTGAAGATATTACCTGACGAAAATGTTAACATAAGGAAACTGTATTTACATAAGTCCCAGAGAGGGAAAGAGAGGGAAAATGGTGGGGTAACGAGGATGTTCTATTTCTGTCAGATCTGGACTGGGATCAGTGGAAGATCGGCTCAGCGCGACGCTCAGCCACTACAAAGATAAATAAATAATTGAAAGAGAAAAACACATGAAGGATGACAGATGTGCAAGATTCCGATTCGAAATCCAAATCTTAGAGCTGATGTGAGGCACATCATTAGACTGTGTTTTCTCTCGCCTGTGTGTGTGTGTGTGTGTGTGTGTGTGTGGACTGTTTGCTGGCGAACTGGCGTGTGAGCATGCATTCGTTGTCTGCGTGTATCCCCTAGGAGTTTGATTTAATTTGTATGTGTAAATGTTGATAAGTTAACATGTATGCTGATTTATGTGTGTCAATTACAATCTACAGTGCATTCGGAAAGTATTCAGACCCCATGACTTTTTTCACATTTTGTTACGTTACAGCCTTATTCTACACGGGATTAAATCTACCCCATAATGATGAAGCAAAAACTGTTTTTTTGACATTTGTACTCTATGTTCACCCAAGTTTGCGTGGCCAAAAAACGACTCCAACACCATCATTAAGTTTGCTGACGACACAACAGTGGTCTGATCATCAACAACGATGAGACAGCCTATACAGAGGAGCTCAGAGACCTGGCAGTGTGGTGCCTGGACAACAACCTCTCCCTTAATGTGAGCAAGACAAAGGAGTTGATCGTGGACTACAGGAAAGGGTGGGCCGAACAGGCCCCGTTAACATCGACAGGGCTGTAGTGGAGCGGGTCCAGAGTAATGGTACCTGTATATAGCCTCGTTATATTATTGTGTTACTTTTTATAATTTTTTTACTTTAGTTGATTTGGTAAATATTTTCTTAACTCTTCTTGAACTGCACTGTTGGTTAAGGGCTTGTAAGTAAGCATTTCAGGGTAAGGTCTACACTTGTTGTATTCGGCCCATGTGACAAATAAAGTTTGATTTGATTTGAGAAAGGGGAGTCGGCCAGGCAGAGACAGCTAGAGTAGTTAGTCACTCCAGTGCCTTGCTGTTCACCTTAGCACTCCTGAGCCAGACTACACTCAATCATAGGACCTTGTCACGCACTGATCTGTTTCACCTGTCCTTGTGCTTGTCGCCACCCCCTCCAGGTGTCGCCCATATTCCCCATTTACCCTCTGGGTATTTATACCTGTGTTTTCTGTTTGTCTGTGCCAGTTTGTCTTGTTTATCAAGCTTACCAGAGTTTGGCCTGTCAGCTCCTGTCTTTTCCCAGCCTCTCCTTTTCTCGCCTCCTGGTTTATGACCCTTGCCTGTCCTGACCCTGTACCCACCCGCCTGACCCCTCTGCCTGTACCTGAGCCTGCCTGCTGTCCTGTACCTTTGCTCCTACTCTGGGTTATCGACCTCTGGCTGTCCCTGAGTCTGCCATCCTGTACCTTTGCTCCTACTCTGGGTTATCGACCCCTGCCTGCCTTGACCTGTCGTTTGCCTGCCCCTGTTGTTACAATAAACATGGTTACTTCACACAGTCTGCACTTGGGGCGTACCTTGATACCTGACAGTACAAACTGGCCATGACTGACCTAGCAGACTTGGACCACTCTTTCCAAGGAGCCACCATTGGTTGGCACGAGGAGTTCATTCGCGGTCTGATTGAAGGGTTCCAGGCCATGGCCGAACGTCACAACCTAGCCTTGGACGCATTGCGGGAGAAATTCCGTGGGTTGCCTACTAGGCAGCCTACCACGACGGTAACCTCCCAGCCCCTCTGTAACCCGGCTGGTAGCAGCGCCGTCACCCCTGTTTCCCGGAAACCCCGCTTACCTCCCCCGGAGCGCTACGATGGAGATTCCAGAAGCCGATTCCAGAAGCTGCAGGGCCTTTCTCTCCCAGTGCTCCCTTTAGAGCTGCAGCCTTCTTCATTACCCTCGGACAGCTCGAGGATAGCGTACATTATTCCTCTGATATCCGGGAGGGCACTTGCCTGGGCCACGGCGGTGTGGGAGAAACTATCCGCCATCTGCCTCTGTCTGGAGGTATTCATGGTGGAGGTGAGAAAAGTCTGAGGCACCGGTGTCTGGGAGACAGGCTGCCAGGAAGTTACTCCAGCTTCAGCAGGACTCCCTCAGTGTGGCAGACTCTGAACCTGGAAGTTACTCCAGCTTCGGCAGGACTCCCTCAGTGTGGCAGACTATGAACCTGGAAGTTACTCCAGCTTCGGCAGGACTCCCTCGGTGTGGCAGACTATGAACCTGGAAGTTACTCCAGCTTCGGAAGGACTCCCTCAGTGTGGCAGACTATGAACCTGGAAGTTACTCCAGCTTCTGCAGGACTCCCTCAGTGTGGCAGACTATGAAACCGGAAGTTACTCCAGTTTCGGCAGGACTCCCTCAGTGTGGCAGACTATGAACCTGGAAGTTACTCCAGCTTCGGCAGGACACCCTCAGTGTGGCAGACTATGAACCTGGAAGTTACTCCAGCTTCGGCAGGTGTGAAGGTGAATGGCAAGACACTGGAGTGACAAACCAGCCTTGCTGTCTCTGCCTGGCCAGCTCCCCTCTCCCCACTGGGATTCTCTGCCTCTGACCCTTTTATGAGGGCTGAGTCACTGGCTTGCTAGTGCTTTTCCAATCCGTTCCTAGGAGGGGTGAATCACGTCTTGCCAGGCATGTTTCGCTATACTCGACTTGAGTGGGTTGACGTTATCTTCCTGTCTGGTCTTGTGCCCCCTCGGTGGTGGGGGAGATCTTTGTGGGCTATACATCACCTTGTCTCTTGAAGAACGATCTAGCGTCAATGGCCGTGAGCTCTTATAATCTCAAACCGGCAAAGCCAGAAGAGGACTGGTTCCTAGGTTCCTGCCTTTTACAGGGAGTTTTTCCAAGCCACTGTGCCTCTACATCTGCATTGCTTGCTCTGTGGGGTTTTAGGCTGGGTTTCTGTATAAGTGTTCTGTGACATCTGCTGTAAAAAGGACGTTAAAAATAAATTTGATTGATTGATTGTAAGCCTTTGAGTGTGTATGTTTGTTAATGCATATACGTGAGAGAGTTGTTTGTTCAGTCTGTCTGTCTATCCGCGTGTGTGTGTGTGCACTTCTTTATGCATAATCTTGATAAAGATTACACGCTCCTCGCCTCCCACGAGGAAAGCAGGCAGATAAAGGAGAGCACTCCCCAGGGGCCAATAAATTCCCTTAATTAGGAGGGGCCTCGTTAATTAAGTCCCGTGCCCGACTATATCATGGAGCGCTGCTGACTCCTTACTGAACTCCCCCCGGCCCTGCCCCAGTGAACCCAGCTCTCGCAGTTAGTTAGTGCCAAGGTGCCTCCCAGACCGCCAGCCAACACACCCCAAAATAAAGACTTCCATGTTCCATCTTCCTACCCTCAGGCTGTAACCGTCTTGGGTTCCTGCATCATACGCTTTCCTTATATCACAGCCGAGGCCTCTTGAGTCACTTTAGAAAACAAACCGAGGATTAGCCAGTGAAAATCGCCTAAGAAAGACTGGTTTTAGTGTCTTTAACCAGCATTGGACATTATTCTGGGTTTAAAAGAAGTTAAGTGTTCAGAGAAAGCTGGAGTTCTCCCAGAGGGGCAACTCGGCCAGTGTTTTGCAGTCGTGTCTCTTTACAAAATGCACCGCTCGACCACACAGCAAAACAGAGACGTGGGAGAGAGAGAGAGGGACGGAGCTTTAAAATATACAAGAGGTTGAATTGATTAAATGTTGAAAAGTGTGAGTAATTCTTCCAGCCCTGGGAACACACACTGCACCCCCTCCATTATTCATGTCCCTGCATTCCTCTACTCTCTCTCTCTCTCTCTCTATCCCTCTCTTGCTCTCTCTATCCCTCTCTCGCTCTCTCTATCCCTCTCTCCCTCTCTATCCTTCTCCCTCTCTTTTCCCCTTCCCTCCCTCAGTCTTGCAGCTGGCTGTCGATAAGCGATGATGAATTGCATGTAGTTTGGAACCTGCATTTGTTCTGTCACTATTTCAGTAACAGTGTCCAACAGAAATCTAGTGCCTGGGAGTTACTGTACTTCTGCTCTCGTGTTGTGATTATTCTCTATGATTTACAGTTGAAGTAAAAAAAAAAATCCCTGTCTTAGGTCAGTTAGGATCACCACTTTATTTTAAGAATGTGAAATGATTTATTTCAGCTTTTATTTCTTTCATAGCATTTCCAGTGGGTCAGAAGTTTACATACACTCAATTAGTACTTGGTAGCATTGCCTTTAAAATTGTTTAACTTGGTTCAAACGTTTTGGGTAGCCTTCCACAAGCTTCCCAATAAGTTGGGTGAATTTTGGCTTATTCCTCCTGACAGAGCTGGTGTAACTGAGTCAGGTGTGTAGGACTCCTTGCTCGAACAAGCTTTTTCGGTTCTGCCCACACATTTTCTATAGGATTGAGGTCAGAGCTTTGTGATGGCCATTCCAATACCTTGACTTTGTTGTCCTTAAGCCATTTTGCCACAAATTTGGAAGTATGCTTGGGGTAATTGTTCACTTGGAAGACCCATTTGCGACCAAGCTTCAACTTCCTGACTGATGTCTTGAGATGTTGCTTCAATATATCCACATAATTTTCCTGCCTCATGATGCCATCTATTTTGCGAAGTGCACCAGTCCCCCCTGCAGCAATGCACCCCCACAACATGATACTGGTACCCCCACAACATGATGCTGCCACCCCCACAACATGATGCTGCCATGCTTCACAGTTGGGATGGTGTTCTTCGGCTTGCAAGCCTCCCCCTTTTCCCTCCTAACATAACGATGGTCATTATGGCCAAACAGACCAGAGGACATTTGTCCAAAGAGTCCTCTTAGTTTCTTGAAGGCAACTACGGTAACGCTGTCCTTTACAGCATGTAACTTTATAAGGAAAGTGTTTGGTTATTAATGACAAAATTGCCACCATTATTATCAAGCAAAGAGCATGGCATTTAAATTGCCCTTTCCGGCTTACAACACAATAGCAACCAGCTGTTCAATAATAGCATCTTGCATTATCTTTTCACATAGACAAACACAGCTCGGAACAAATACTCCTTACTATGCCTTCTGTATATCCCTCCCCACTCATCCTAAGCCTGAAATAGCCTCACAAAACCCAATATCATTTGAGTCATTTAGCAGACGCTCTTTTCCAGAGCAACTTACAGGAGCAGTTAGGGCTCAAGGGCACAGATTTTTCACCTAGTCGGCTCAGGGATTTGAACCAACGACCTTTCGGTCACTGGCCCAACACTCATGTATTTATAGGCTCCAGTTTAGACAACTATATTGCCTAAGCCTATATAACAACAGCACAACAACCACTATACAATGTAGCTTTATATTTACAATTTTTGTGTTGGGTGATGGGGGGGAAAGGATGCATTAGTAGTGTTGGTAGTGTCACAGCTGGCATCCTAGCCCATGACCACCCGCTGCTGTGGTAGAGATGTGCCCAGCATAAATGTACATGGGGGGTTTGTCTTAAGCCCGCAGGCAGACACATTGCAGGTCTGTGGGGGTTAATGGGGTTGAAGTGGGGACTCAAGACTCAATGCTCTGATTGCTATGGGGGATTAGTTCCCAAATTGGGGGGGGGTTGGGGGGGGGGGGGGGGGGTTGAAGTCTGTGAGAGTCCAGTAGAGGGTGCTAGCCGTGCTACTCCGTCAGGATCCCTGGTGGTGCAGCCTGGGGATGAGTTGAGAGTCTTTGATGTTAAAGCCAAGAAGTGGATGTTTTGGTGATAAGGATAATTGAGGAAAACATCACTTGGTGTTGCAAAGTACATGGCCTCGTCAATCACAAGGAGTGGTGTCTCGTTGGAATGGCTGTTGGGTTGTGTGTGTGTTCGTGTGTGTGTGTGTGTGTGTGTGTGTGTGTGTGTGTGTGTGTGTGTGTGTGTGTGTGTGTGTGTGTGTGTGTGTGTGTGTGTGTGTGTGTGTGTGTGTGTGTGTGTGTGTGTGTGTGAGTGTGAGTGTGAGTGTGAGTGAGCGTGTGCGTGTTGCTCTGTGCTTGTGTGTGTCCACATATACTTGAATGTGTATGCATGTGTGCAGGCACTATATTCATGTGCCTGCACACATGCATACACATTCAAGTATATGTGGACACACACAAGCACAGAGCAACACGCACACGCTCACTCACACTCACACTCACACTCACACACACATACACACACACACACACACACACACTATATTCATGTGCCTGCACTCAAGGAGTGTCTTCAAGCAGACAGACCCCTGCTCTGTTCCCGCTCCTTATCCCGGTGTAAGGACCGACGCCAGACAAGAGAAGCAGGTACGGGGAGTCAGACATTTATTGGGGAACAGACATAGAATAAGACAGGAAAAGCGTCAGCACACGGGTAACACGGACACATGACAAACGATGCCGTAGCAGTGGGGAACAGAGCTGGGGAACTGACAAATATAGGGGAGGTAATAAACAGGTGATTGAGTGAGTGCAGGTGAGTCCAATATTGCTGAAGCGCGTGATGAGGGAAGGCAGGTGTGCGTAAATGATGGTGGCAGGAGTGCGTAACGCAGGGCAGCCTGGCGCCCCTCGAGCGCCACGGGGGAAGAGCGGGAGCAGGCAGGACACCCGGACTCTCTCAGGTTCCTGTTTTATCTGGGATATGTAGAGTACCTTTGAGTCTGTGAAAAGTGGCCACACAAATGAAAGAACGTTTCCAAAATCATTAGCACTGTAGCTCCTAATCGTTTTCATGTCTCTCATAGCAGCCTTCCACCAGACGTTGTTTGAAGCTGTAAATTCTGTCTAAAACTCCCATGAAGGATGCAGCCAAGGATTTATTTATCGAAAGAGATGTTCTCTTTCTCCTTCACTTCTGCCTCGCTCATGCTCTGATAAGCCTGGTTTGTGATGTGTTAATGAGCCACTAATGAGTCCAGCTCTTAATCTCACATGGCAATCTGTTTCAGCATGAAATACGGAGCACAGGGCGATTGAATCCCTCCCCAGGTCTGGGAAGACAAGGCGCCGCGAGGTGGGGCGTGAGAGAGTGTGTGTGTCTGTGTATGTGTTGTTGTGTTTGTGGGGGCCGAAGGAGTTAAAGTGTACAGTGTGTGCTTGTGCGTGTCTGTGCAGTGCAGTACTGCCTATGTCTGGATGTATGGGCTGGTGCAAGAGTGATAGGCACTAGTGAGGCAAAGTTGGCCTGTAAATTACACTGGAAACAAATGAGAATGAATCACCGACATCATTTCTCTCTTCTTCCTCTGCCCACTCCAATCTCAGTGTCCCCCGCAGAGAGAGACATCACGCCCTGGGTCTCACAGCAGAGAGGATACATCTGGAGAGGTCACTACTTTGAGAGTGAATCACCTACTTTGTCTTTAAAGTCTCTGTGTGAAGATGAAGGACAACTCTATGTTGCTCTCTCTCTCTAGCTTCCTCTCTCCCTCATCATCTCTGCTCTCTCAGGTCCAATGGAATAATCCTGTGGAATATCTCTCTCTCAATTCAATTGAATTGACTTTATTGACATGGCAAATTCATTATTACTTACATTGTCAAAGTATACATATCGAAAAATAAAATAAATATATATTTATATGTAAAATATATATTTATATATAAATAAATGGTGGGACCAACAGCAATAATAATAGTAGTGGTGGACATGGTATTACCATTAACAGCAACTACAACAACAATATTAATGAGAACAACAATACATTAAAGCAATGGTAGTAGACCAGTGTCAACATGACTGAGAAGACACATGACATGGTATGAAAGACAAAACAAAACCAGATGGGAAATCTTATCACTTTGCACTTTTCAATGGATGTCCCTCAGGTTGTGGCAGGAGGACATATTTGGCTGCCAAAACTGCACATTTTGGCTTTTCACCTAATAAATATTAGATTTTTTCTTCATATTTTATAGTTTCAAATTCTTTGCATTGAATTATAATTTTGGGAAAGAAATATTCTCTTAGGTCTGAGTATTTGTCACAGTGTAATAGGAAAAGCAGCTCTGTCTCTACCTCTCCCCTGGAGCAGAGTGAGCACAGCCTCTCCTCTCTGGGCAGCCAGGTTTGTCTGTGACGACCGGTCTCTATAGCCAGACTGTGCTCACTGAGTCTGTACCTAGTCAATGTTTTCCTCAGTTTTCTATCAGTCACAGTGGTCAGATAGTCTGCCACCATGTACTGTCTGTTTAGAGACAAATAGCATTGAAGTTTACTTAGATTTTTTGTTGTGTCTTTCCAATAGGTGATATATTTTTATTTTTGTTTTGTGATGATTTGGTTGGGCCAGATTTTCTGAGTGCTGTTCTGAGGCTCTATGGGGTTGGTTTGGGTTGGTGAACTGAGCCTCAGAACCAGCTGGCTGAGGGGACTCTTCTCTTGTTTCATCTCTTGACATTGTAGAGCTGTGTGATGGAATGTTTTGGGGTCACTTGGTTTTAGATGGTTGTAAAATTTGATGGCTCTTTTTTTCTATTCAAATGAGGAGGGGGTATTGGCCCAATTTTACTCTACATGTGTTATTAGGAGTTTTCTTGGCACTTGCAATACAGTCTCACAAAACTCTGCATGCAGTATTTCGATTGGATCCTTGTCCCATGTGGTAAATTCATTATTAGAGATTGGACCCCATACTTCACTGCCATATAGAGCAATTGGTTCTATAACTGATTGAAAAATTGAGCCAGATTCTAATTGGAATTTCGATTTTGATGTTCCTTTCAATGGCATAGAATGCTCTTCTTGCTTTGTCTCTCAGCTCATTCACAGCCATGTGAAAGCTACCTGTGTTGCTGATATTTCGTCCTAGATATGTGCAGTTTTTGGTGTGTTCTAATAGAACTGTGTCCAAATAGAATTTATATTTGTCATCCTTATATCCGGACCTTTTTTGGAATATCATTATATATATATTTTTTTTAGGTTAACGGTCAGAGCCCAGGTCTGATAGAACCTGTGAAGACGATCTAGGTGCTGCTGTAACCCCTCTTTAGTGGGAGACAGCAGCACCAGGTCATCTGCGTACAGCAGACACTTGATTTCAGTGTTGTGTAGGGTGATACTAGGTGCTGCCGATTCTTCTAATGTTTTTGCCAATTCATTAATGTAGATGTTAAATAGTGTTGGACTTATTGGGCAGCCCTGTTCCACTCCCCGTCCCTGAGAGAAGAAGTCTGTTTGCTTGTTGCCAATTTTAACCGCACATTTATTTTTAGTGTACATTGATTTAATAAAATCATATGTTTTCCCTCCAATACCACTTTCTATTAGTTTATAAAAAAGACCTTCGTGCCAAATTTAATCAAATGCTTTCTTGAAATCTACAAAACACGAGTAGATTTAGCTAATTTTTGGCTTCTGCTCAGGACGTTGTGTTCGTCAAGGAAATTATGTAGTCTGCTATTTATAATACTGCAGAGAATTTTCTCTCATGAGAGAGAGTAGGTGTTCCGTTGCTCTTGACTTTACACCTCTCTTACCACTCTTACTTGTGGGAGCCCTCTAACCAATCAACTCCATTTTCTATTGAAGTGTCGTCTCTCCTTAAATTCCGCGTGATCTGCTTTGATTCCCTTTAAAAGTGGTAAAGAGTGCATCTATCCTAGTCAAATCTATGGATTAAGTTTTGTATTGAACTTGTATTAATAAATGAGTAGTCAAGTTTTTTATTCCCATTGTGGGGTCGTTGTAAGGTCGTTGTAAGGTTTAGGGGAAATTAGACTCTAGTGTTTCAGTGCTGAGAGTTGTCCCAATCTGAACTGCTTGGAAATCATCTTCCTTGTTCTATTTTTGTCATTTATCAAAACAGCCTTGCCAAATTTTTCCAAGCCCACATTTCCTTGACTTCTGGTTTCCCCCTGAAGCCTAAACCTTTGATTTACCCTAACCCTTGTCTGGACAATGTTAATACTTAGTAGCAGTATCCTTACACGTTATCGTGAAATCATTTTGATTCTGCTTTCAGAGACAGCCAACAAACAGTAACTACTAGCTGTTAATTATTTCCCATCAGATTTGTATTTATTTTTACAAACTGATTTTAACAACCCAAACTTGAACTCAGTTCAATTTGAGTTGCATTTGGACACCTGCCCGTGACTGAGCTCAGAGCTAGGTGTACAGTACTGCATTATGATGAGAGTGATAGCGGGCGTGAGGGCAGCTGGGGAATTGGAGCGGCAGAACAATCTGTCTCCTTTGCTAGAGATCTGGGTCTCACCATATGTGTGTGGGGGTGGTGTTAGAATAGTGGTCTGTAAAGATTTGCTGCAATATTGAAGACACATGCCACATACACTTCACATGCCACATACACTTCACATGCCACATACATGCATGGCACACTATGCCATGGACACACGCATATGTAAATGGTTTCCGCATAGATCCTTTACGCACTCAAACACACATACAAACCCGAGCGCACACGCACACACACACACACACACTGTCTAAAGAGCCACATATGCTGTAGACACTTTCAATTACACTCACACACACACAAACAAAGAACCCCCTCTTTGCATTTGGGGACTTTACATGTTAGCACTCTCTAGTTTCCTGCAGCAAAGTGATTCATTCAGGAACTCTGGAAGGATCTCTCCTGTATATAGGGGGTAGGTACAGTGGGGCAAAAAAGTATTTAGTCAGCCATCAATTGTGCAAATTCTCCCACTTAAAAAGGATGAGAGAGGCCTGTAATTTTCATCATCACTTCAACTATGACAGACAAAATGAGAAAAAAACATCCAGAAAATCACATTGTAGGATTTTTTATGAATTTATTTGCAAATTATGGTGGAAAATAGGTATTTGGTCAATAACAAAAGTTTATCTCAATAATTTGTTATATACCCTTTGTTGGCAATGACAGAGGTCAAACGTTTTCTGTAAGTTTTCACAAGGTTTTCACATACTGTTGCTGGTATTTTGGCCCATTCCTCCATGCAGATCTCCTCTAGAGCAGTGATGTTTTGGGGCTGTTGCTGGGCAACACGGACTTTCAACTCCCTCCAAAGATTTTCTATGGGGTTGAGATCTGGAGACTGGCTAGGCCACTCCAGGACCTTGAAATGCTTCTTACGAAGCCACTCCTTCATTGCCCGGGCGGTGTGTTTGGGATCATTGTCATGCTGATGGAAGGAGGTTTTCACTCAAAATCTCACGATACATGGCCCCATTCATTCTTTCCTATACACGGATCAGTCGTCCTGGTCCCTTTGCAGGAAAACAGCCCCTCATGATGTTTCCACCCCCATGCTTCACAGTAGGTATGGTGTTCTTTGGATGCAACTCAGCATTCTTTGTCCTCCAAACACGACAAGTTGTGTTTTACCAAAAAGTTATATTTTTGGTTTCATTCATTCATTCACTTTTTTCAAAATTAGCTACATAATATCGACAGAAACATATATATTCGAGGCAATTGGTTTCTCATAAGAAGCGATTGGAAAAATGGCTACCTCAGTATTTTACGCAAGATTTTCTGCGGGAGAGACCATGTGACCACTTGCTAAATATGCTCCCTTACGGCTATTCTTCCATGGAAAAGCGTAAAAAGACGTCATGCTGTAGACACCTTGGGGAATACGTGGAAAACGTAAGCTCATTCGTAGCTCATTCACAGCCATAAAAGGAGTCATTGGCATGAGACGGTTTCAAAAAATGCGGCACTTCCTGGTTGGATTTTTATCTGGGTTTCGCCTGTAACATCAGTTCTGTGGCACTCACAGACAATATCTTTGCAGTTTTGGAAACGTCAGAGTGTTTTCTTTCCAAAGCTGTCAATTATATGCATAGTCCAGCATCTTTTCGTGACAAAATATCTTGTTTAAAACGGGAACGTTTTTCATCTAAAAAAATGTAATAGCGCCCCCTAATGCTTAACTGGTTTTAAGCAGGGAGACACGTCTGGCACTGCAGGATTTGAGTCCCTGGCGGCGTAGTGTGTTACTGATGGTAGGCTTTGTTACTTTGGTCCCAGCTCTCTGCAGGTCATTCACTAGGTCCCCCCGTGTGGTTCTGGGATTTTTGCTCACCGTTCTTGCGATCATTTTGACCCCACGGGGTGAGATCTTGCGTGGAGCCCCAGATCGAGGGAGATTATCAGTGGTCTTGTATGTCTTCCATTTCCTAATAATTGCTCCCACAGTTGATTTCTTCAAATCAAGCTGCTTACCTATTGCAGATTCAGTCTTCCCAGCCTGGTGCAGGTCTACAATTTTGTTTCTGATGTCCTTAGACAGCTCTTTGGTCTTGGCCATAGTGGAATACAGGTAACGAGTGGAGGACAGAGGAGCCTCTTAAAAAATAAGTTACAGGTCTGTGGGAGCCAGAAATCTTGCTTGGTTGTAGGTGACCAAATACTTATTTTCCACCATAATTTGCAAATAAATTCATTAAAAATCCTACAATGTGATTTTGGGGATTTTTTTCTCAATTTGTCTGTCATAGTTGAAGTGTACCTATGATGAAAATTACAGGCCTCTCTTATCTTTTTAAGTGGGAGAACTTGCACAATTAGTGGCTGACTAAATACTTTTTGCCCCACTGTAGATAAGGTAAAGTATAGGGCACAAGGGAGTGCCAGGGGGGCGGAGAGAGTTGTGTCACCATGCATCATGTTTGAATATTCATGGTGGTGTGGCACTTTGTGTTTGCGATACTCTATAGGTTGCCCTCTCCTGGCTCTCCTCTGTGGCATGCTCAACACTCCCATCAACAACAAGCAGAACCCGCTAAAAGCATCAAAGGGCATCTGTCTATCTGCCTCTGAGCTAATAGATGTGTAAGCGCACGTTACTACACACTGACACACATGTACTCGCCACAATAGAAAAGTGTACAGGTTCCAAATAGATGTGTATTTTTGTGCCTTAAAAAGACAGCAGTAACTACACCAAACAAAAATGTGTAAACTGTTGGTCCCATGTTTCATGAGCTGAAATAAAAGGTTCCAGAAATGTTTCATATGTACATAAAGATTATTTCTCAAAAAATGTTGTGCACAAATTTGTTTACATCCCTGTTAGTGAGCATTTCTCCTTTGCCAAGATAATCCATCCTTCTGACAGGTGTGGCATATTAAGAAGCTGATTAAAACGGCATGATCATTACACAGGTGCACCTTGTGCTGAGTACAATAAAAGGCCACTCTAAAATGTGCAGTTTTGTAACACAACATAATGCCACAGATGTCTCAATGTTTTGAGGGAACTTTCAACTGGCATGCTGACTGCAGGAATGTCCACCAGAGCTGTTGCTAGAGGACGTTCATTTCTCTACCATAAGCCGCCTCCAACGTCGTTTTAGAGAATTTGGCAGTACGTCCAACCGGACTCACAACCGCAGACCGATGTGTCACCACGCCATCCCAGGATCTCCACATCCGGCTTCTTCAGCTGCGGGATCGTCTGGGGGTTGCTGAGGAGTATTTCTGTCTGCATTAAATCTCTTTTGTGGGGAAAAACTGATTCTGATTGGCTGGGCCTGACTTTCCATGGCTGCACCCCTACCTAGTCATGTGAAATCCATAGATTAGGGCCTAATGAATTGATTTCAATTGATTGATTTCCTTATCTGAACTGTAACTCAGTAAAATCTTTGAAATTGTTGCATGTTGCGTTTATATATATTTTTCAGTATATAGAGAGTTTGAGAAGAAAAAAGGGAACTGGTTTAATGCAATTGGGATATTAAAATGTGTTTTTTAAATTGTAAATCCTAGTATCATGCTTTAACTGAAGTTGAAATATGTACATTTTTATGGCCTATATACCAGTCTTACTTCTTTTTTATTTTTATGTAAGCTTAAATAGAATGAATACCTACCAGAAGACAATAATGAACAGAGAAACCCAGAGACAATCCCAATCCAGGCCTACTAAATCTCTATATGAGGTCCTGGCAGAGGGCTTAGCATTAGCAGGCCCTGTGCGTATTTATGGGCTCTCCCTGCAGCTAATTGAATACCTGTCTTATGTGGCCTGATTATGGTAATAGGTCCCCACGGTGCAGCCCGTGGATGTCCTTGTGATTACGATTGCCGTGGAGGCTCAGAGAGCGGTAGAGGTAGTACACAGCTTACTGGTTTATGGTACAGCTGATAAAGTCCTCACTTGAGCCTCGTAGAGTAAAGAAGCACAGGTTAGCAACGACCTGCAGCTGACCAAGGTCATAGGACAGTATACTCTAGGAAAGTGAGTTGGACAACTTTGGACAGGTATTACTGTGAATGTCAGTGTGTACCTGT